>NW_004955454.1:4258293-4297770 GCF_000276665.1 Chinchilla lanigera | reverse complement strand
AAAAACAAAATAAATGATCAATTCTTTCAACAATCTTCTAAAATGACTATTTCTATTCCCATTTTGTAACACAGAAATCTAGATCAAGCATAGTAAATGCAGAAATGGAAACTAAGAAGTCATACAGCTCTGTGTAGTATCTTGAATTTTAACCTAATGACATTAGCTTCAATAATCATTTTAATAATTATGGAAGCCTATATTAACATTAAATTTTGTTTGTGGACTGAATAAGTATCTCATACTCATAACAAAGTAGTATTACTTTCCAAATACAGATAGGTACTATAGTGATTTAAAAAATACAAACAATCTAGATTCATAGTCATGTATTTTTGAAACTAATATTAAAAATATGGCTATCATAAGGGTTTATTAAATATATTTCATATTTTAAGGGGGAATGGGATCACGTTCTTGACCCATTCCTAAGTATGAGGTAGTACAAAGGCACTTACGTTTACCAAGAAACAAATACTTCAAAATTCATAAAAACATTATTTATAATAGTCTCAAACTAGAAACACTGATTGCTTCAACAACAGGATAAATGTTATAGTAATATCAACAAATACTATAAAGCAATAAAATCGAAGAATCCATAACTACACCAAGAAAATAAAGATTCACATCAAAAGCATAATGCTGAAAGACGCCAAATCCAACTGTACATTCATAATGATTACAAAAGCAAGCAAGATGAATCTATGCCACCAGAAGTCAGTACAATAATTACCTTGGAGGGAAACAGGCAATGATTATTGCAGGACCTGTGAGAGTTCGAGTTACACACTAGCTGTATTCAGTTTATAAACATCTATCAAACTATCCCTTTATAATATGTGTGTGTATCTGTATACATGTTATATTTTAGTAAGATTTTTTTAGGGCCCTCCTACTCAAAAAATTTGGAAAATAATGCTTTGGAAGAGGTCAGGTACTCAAATTCAGGTCACTCAATACTAAACCTTAATTTTCTTCCTTTCTCAAACTTTTTCCTTTGAGATTATCTACTGGTACACAGAAATAGCTTCACTAAATATAACCAAGCATGATAAAAACAATTAAAGAGCTCATTAAATAGAGCTGCTTAACCAAAGATACCTAATTAGATTGATTTTTGAAAAAAATATTACGGCCCTCCCTCATCTTTTATCTTCTCACAGTATTGAAACTATGGTGTGAGGGACCACAGAAACATGGAGGATAATAGAAATCACTAGTTCAACATTTTCATTTTAATGTACTGCAAATGAGGCCCATAGAAATGAAAATTGGACAGTCACACTGTTGTCTGACAGGAGTGCCAGGACTATAACTCAGGTTTAATCACTCATTAGATTCTTTACTCAAATATATATTAAGCAAACACAATATACCTAGACCATTTTACATGCAGAAGATAAACTAAACATAGCATTTAAGTAAAAGGTAACCAATATCCAAGTCAATGATTTTCATTAAAAAAAAGATTGTAAATAAAGGCTAACAAAAAGAAATATAAAAAGCATAATCTGGTAGATAATTTTGGCCTTTGGATAAAAGAGTCTGCCCCTCTAA
The DNA here is from genome assembly GCF_000276665.1 of Chinchilla lanigera. Lineage (NCBI taxonomy): Eukaryota > Metazoa > Chordata > Mammalia > Rodentia > Chinchillidae > Chinchilla > Chinchilla lanigera. The sequence goes on along the minus strand of NW_004955454.1, from coordinate 4,296,210 downwards.
GATGAAATTTAAGCAAAGCTTTCTTTTACACAAATAGACACCTGCAAGACGTGCAACATTAAGTATTTCTATGTATCAGGCAGTGTTGCTAGTGCCTTACAAGCACTAAGCTAGTCCTCATTACAACCCTGTGAGACAAGGTACACACCCTTCTCCTCACATATTCCACTTACACTCAGCTCCTCCAAGCCTAACCTTACCCTGTAGCAAGTTCTAACAGTCTGGAACCTATGTATATCTATCAGGAAAAGAATCTTTAACAGTACTCAATACCACTGAGAAGTTTGTGGAAAATTTAGATTCTTATTCCAAAGATTTCAGAGTTTTTGGTATTTTGAGAACGAGTCTGGCCGTAGCTCTGACAGGCCTTAAACTTGCTATGTAGCACAGCCCGGCCTTGAACTCATCTCCTACCTTAGCCTCAGAGTGCTAGAATTACAAGTGTGTGCCTCCCACTGAGTATATGATTGAAGTATTTGATTTCCAGTACTCTTCCTAAAAAGCTCAATCTGCTTTGTAAAGAACCAGAGACTAACCTCTCCAATGTATCAAATAAAGGGTTCCCATGCACAGGGAAATTGAAAGTATCTATGAACACAGAAATTTCATTTGACGTTATCTGAAGGCCAATTCCACAATTACAATGGATCACTGTCACCTATCAAAGCTCTTTCCTGACAGCTCTGGCCATATGGAAATTATGCCCTTTAAAATCTATCAGAAATTAAAGAAGTATTCTAATTAACATCCTGAACATCCAAATAGCATACCCTACTGTTCTCCTGTACATCTCTTTATGTCAAACTATTTGAGATAATTTAGACATAGTAGTCTAAATTGGCTGCTGAAAAATTCATTCTACAACTGTTTACAAACCAACTGGAGACTAGGCTAGAATCTGATACTGAGGTGACCAAAAAAGCAAGATTCTGCCCAGGGAAGTGACACATGCTTACAATCCCAGCATTCTGGCAGGCTAAGGCAAGGGGATCATAAATTCAAGTCCCTGCCTGGGTAACTTACTTACTTAGCAAAATCCTGTCTCAAAATAAAAAATAAAAAAGGCTAGGGCTGCAGCTCAGTGTGTAGTCCCTGGGTTCAATCTCCACTCCCATAAAAAAAAAAAAAAAAAAAAAGGCAAGATTCTTATCCTAAAACTTAGTCTCCTAGCAAAAATAACTGTCAAAAAAAATCACTGTGGATGTTTGCTCAAAAAGCTTTTCTAAATTTATACTTGATATATAAAACATAAAAATGCATATGTTAATGATGTTTTGATACATCAAAAAAAGTAATAATTGTCACACATCCAACCACACAAGTATGTAAGTTTTGGCATGTAATGGATAGAAAATAAAAGGAACAATCAAAGGTCATACAATGTTAAACAATGAGGATCTTGATGTAGAATGAAGAAAGGTTAGAGAATTTGAGAAAGGTTCTCTGAAAACTGATACTTAACCTGAATACCAAAGAATAAGCAGCAGTTAGCCTAGAGAGGGTTGGGTTCTAAAACACTCTAGGTGCTAGAAAGAGCTATGTTTGAAGGCAGGGAAACTGGACAGAGCCCAGCCTGTTTACGGAACTGAATCAAGGCCAGTGTAGCTGTGGCTCACTGCACATGAAGGAGAAAGTCCTGAAATGAAGCTGAAGCGACAAACCAGTGAGATCATCCAGAAACCTGGAAAAACAGTTGAAATTTTACCCCATGTGCAATAAAAGCAAATAAAGAAATCTTCATTATTAGGGATGATGACAATGTTCAAGGTTAGACTTTGATGATGGTTGTACATCTCTGAATATTCTAAAGACATTAAACGGTATACTTTAAATAAGAGAATTTTATAATACGTTAAATATTTCTCAAAAAATTGGCTGTCACAGAGGACACCACCAGCCACTGGCTGCCAGGCACGGACCTGCAGACGAAGAGCAGGCCTGGTATAAGCGTCCTGCCTCATCTACTCCAGCTCAGCCCACTGACTGCACAGCAAATCTCTGAGTAATGAAGTGAACTTGAAAGTGTTTGGGAAATCCAACAATTCAAATGGCCAATGGCATAATTAAAAAGTTGGGGTAACGGGAGAGATTAATATTGTTATAGGAAGCATAATGGATGTGACAGACCTGAGAGAAAGAGACAGAGATAAACAGAGACAGAGAGACAGAAAGAGAGAGAGGAAGGGAGGGAGGCAATTATGGAGTTCCTCAGTCACAAGAATGTGAATGTGCCATATTTTGCACATGCTGTAAGCACCATAGAAAATGTAGCTGGATATATTTGGAAGAACATTCAGAAATTTCTTCCTGTGGGAGTTCTTTAAAAAGTAAAAAGTGGTCCAGGTATGATGGTACACGCCTGTAATCCCAGTACTCAGGAAGCTAAGGCAGGAAGATCGCCGTGAGTTTGAGGCCAGCCTGGGCTATATATTAAGTTCAAGGCCAGCCTGAGCTACACAGCAAGACCTTGCTGGGAAAGGGGAAAGGAAAGGGGAACGGAAAGGGAAAGGGAAAGGGACAAAAGAAAGAACGAACGAACCGAAAGAGAGAGAAGAAAGCAAGCGAAAGTGTATCAAACCAGCAATAACACTGTGGTCTATACGTGGAAATAGTTCTTAGGAATTAATGTAGAAAGGCACACACATACACACACAAAAAAAAATCGGAGCTGGGCGTGGTGGCGCACACCTGTAATCCCAGCAGAACTCAGGTAGTTGATGCAGAACGATCACTGTGAATTTGAGGCCAGCCTGGGCTACAAAGTGAGTTACTTTTAGGGGGGTGGTGATGAATCTAGGGCTTCATACGTGCAAAGCATGTATTCTACCACCGACCTACATCCCTGCCCCTTTGAATATCATTTGGAAAGTCTTTTATCCATAGATTAAAAATCACTTCATTTTGTGGGAGAAAAAAGTAAACTTTGAATAAACATGTTTTCTCTTAACAGCAAATAAACCTAACTTCTTTAGTATTCCTCAATAGACAATAATATTTATCTCTTTGCAAAGCATTTCCTGTTGTTTTTAATAAATTAACTATTTTAAATAAAAAAACTATTACTTTAGACATACATTTTTATTTATTTATTTTTTTAGACGTACATTTTTAAATAGTAGTAAGCATCTTAGTTACTTGTCAGGCTCACATATACCCACCACTAGGACCAAAAGATTCTGACTCAATGCATCTACAATGAAATCCTAAAATTTTTATTTATTTCTGTAAAAAGTCATATCTCACAGGATGAGGGTTTTCTGTGGGTTGTTTTTTGTTTGTTTGTTTTTTGAGGCACTGTCTTGCAAGGTAGTTCAGGCAGGCCTTGAATTCACTATATTGCCCAGGTTGGCCTTGACCTTGTGGTGATTATTTCCGCCCCAGCCTCCTGAGTGCTGGGATTAGAGGTGTGTGCCACCATCCCTGGTTCTCAGATGAGCATTCTTAATAGATTCACTGATAAAGGAACCTAGTGGCAAATAAACACAAACAAGAAGATGCATCATTCTGTAAGCACATAACTACCTTAAACCTTATTTTACAAATTCAGAATTTCACAACACAGGCCAGGCGTGGTGGCGCATGCCTGTAATCCCAGCACTCGCGAGGCTGAGGCAGGAGGATCGTTGAGAGTTCAAGACCAGCCTAGGTGACAAAGTGAGCTCAAGGCCAGCCTGAACTGCATAGCGAGACCCTGTCTCAAAAAGAAAAAAAGAAAAAAGAAAAAAAAAACAATTTCACAAAGCATTTTTAATTAAAACACAAGACATCCTTATTGCCTTTTCCGATTACAGTTCTATCTTTACGCATGATTGCCATCTGACACAACTTAGAAAGCCAAAGAGCTCTTGCCATATTTTCAAAGCCTAACTAATCTACTTACGTTCTGCATCTTAAAACAAGGAGAAAAAGATACTTATACAATGAGTCACACTAGAGAGGCTGAAGTAGGAGGATCCAAGTTCCAGGCTAGCTTGGGCTACATAGGGAATTCCAGGCCAGCCTCATCTTGGGACAAGACTCTACCACAATTTTTAAAAAAGATATGGTAGTGCATGTCTGTAACAATCCTAGCACTCCAGAAGCTGAAGCAGGAGGATCACCATGAGTTCAAGCTCAGCTGGAACTATATAGCAAGACCCTGTCTCAAAAAAAGCCAAAAATTAAAATAAAAATAATGCAAAATCATTAGGAATCTGAATGACAAACAAAAAACACATGATTTCCTCATTGGTAAACTGAGGAAGGCAACCATGGTCACTTCAGAGAGCTTTTTTTCAGCTCCAACATTCCACAATTTATAGGCTATACCCTTTTATTCCCTGACTCCTCTTAGAAAATGTGCTAAAAGACGACTGTTCAGACTGTTGGCTTTTGCATTAGAACTAAGATGAAAGGTAAATTAAATGCAAGTTTTCAGGGCAACATACTGAGTTCACTCATAAAGATTTAAAGAATTACATTTACTTGATCATTAGAGAAATAAACCACAAATACAGTACCATCTTTAAAAGACATGCTCTTGTAATGAAGACAGCAAACTAAAATATACAGTGTAACAATAAACAGATGATCACTAATGTCAATCTGACACACAAGGGACTGCGTGGACAAATTATAAACTATTAATAACGTGTTTTACTATTTCACAACTAAAATGGGTTAATATCAAAGAACTTCACTGGCATTTTTTATCACTGTTAAATTTGCTAGCTTGAAATTACATGTTCCCACTAGCTTGAACTACCAAAGGTATACATGACTGTCCCATCAGGCGTCCTGTACCACTCGTGGTACAAATGGATCTAATCACTTTTACTGGTCTTTTTACTAATGAAATTAATAAAGAGCTGCCCAGTGGGACAGTCATATATGTACTACTGGTGGTGCCTGGCAGGGAGACATGAATTATAGCCCCTGCTGTGCATACATTGTATTCCCACTGTATCTACACTTCTTTAGATTCTGTATGTGTCAGTTTTAAATATAATTAAGAAATAGTTTATAAACATATCAAAGTACATTAAAATCTTCTAGTAATAGCTATTGCCTACTCAATATCTCTTTGTAAGATATCTAATAACAATCTCAAACTTCACATTTCCAAACAAAATTCTTGACCTCCTCCTTTAAAACCACTCCACCTTCTTGCCTTACAAATGTCAGCTTCAGCTGAAGATACAAGAATCAGCAGCCATCTTTAATATCACTATTGTTCTTATTCTCACATCTAATACATCAGAGTCCTATTGGTTTGGTCTCCAACATATACCCAACTCAATCCACTTTCTTCCATTTCTGCTGCTACTGCCATCCTGTCCCCACAAGTAACACCTCTCACACACATAGTATTCTAACAGACTTCTGGTCCCTCTCCTTCCTTCCTATCTTCAAATCCATCCTCCAACCCACCCTCCACAACCAAGGTATATGTGCTGCTGAAGCGAGTATGCAAGGCAATCTTAAAAACACAAATCTCTCCCTCATGTTTAAACACCCCAAAGGCTACCAATTTCCAGTGAACTATATTAAGATTAAACTCTAACTTCCTTTTATGCAGCTTTATCATGTTTTCTAACTGGCCCACTGACCACCTCATTCCACTCTTCATCCAGTTCCTTTGCTCTAACCACACTGATATTCTTTTCAGTCCTTCACAAAACAAAAAAATAAATAAGAAAGGAGGAGAGAGGAGGATAATGTAAGACAAACAGGGGCTGGGCATGGTGGTGCACGCCTGTAATCCCAGCACTCGGGAGGCTGAGGCAGGAGGATTATTGTGAGTTTAAGGCCAGCCTAGGCTAAAAAGTGAGCTCAACGCTAGCCTGAACTGCATAGGAAGACCCTGTCTAAAAAGCCAAAAAAAAAAAAAAAGACAAAGAGGGAAGTAGAGAAGAAAAACAAAAAAGTTTACTCATATCTTTGCACTTGATTGTTTCCTATCCCTAGAAAAACTCTTCCTCCTGGTTTTTGCAAGGGTGCAGGTTCCTTACCTTACAGGCCTCAACTCAAGTCATCATTCCTTAGAAAAGCCATCCACTGTAGACAGAGAACCTCACTAACCATCCCATTACTTTCAGACATTTTTCCTCACAGCACTTATCATTGTTGGTAATTAACGTACTCATTTATGCTTTTGGGGGTAGGGGGCTATAGTACTAGGGGATGAGCCCAGGGCCTTCTCACTGAGCTACATTCCCAGCTGTTTTTTATTTTAAGACACCACCTCACTATGTCACTAAATTGCCTGGGTGGAGCTTGAACTTGTGATCCTTGTACCTCAGCCTCCCAGAGTTCTGGGATTACAGGTATGTACCACCACTCATAGCTCATCTGTCTTATTGTCTGTTTTCTCTACTTCTGCACTTCTGCTATGCATGCAAGAATCTACGCTGTCTGATTCATCACTGTATTCCCAGCTCTTAGAAAGGCACCCCAGCCAGAGTAGGCAAACAAGGACATGTGCTTCCCTACATATGGTGTATGTAGCAAAACTTAAAAGTCCATGCTATTCACGAACTGTAACTTGGTGGTATCTCTTGGAGATTTCCAAATGACAGCCCTGGGCCTAAAACCTACATCACTATAGTACTTTTATTACTAAAAAGTATAAAAGTTCTAGATATATGATATGGTACTGAAGTAGAACACATCAGGTTTTTCAAATTGAGCACTACTGACATTACCAGCTAAGTGGTTCTTTGCTGTGGGAAACTGCCTGAGTTGGGTCGGGCGTGGTGGTACATACCTGTAATCCCAGCACTCAGGAGGCTGAGACAGGAGGATTGTTGCAAGATCAGCCTGGATTACCAAGTGAGCTCAAAGCGAGCCTGAACTGCACAGCGAGACCCTGTCTCAAAAAGACCAAAAAAAAAAGAAAAAAAAAAAAGAAAAGAAACTGCTGGACTATTGTAGGACAGTTATCAGCATTCCTGACCTCGGCTCCTTACGTAAGGACAGCACAACCCTGCCTAGCAGTCACAGCCAAAAATGTAGCCCGATACTGCCAAATCTCTCTTCTGGGTCAAAACTGTCCCAAATTATAAATCACTGAAATACAATAATGCAGTCACATAAATCCCACACCTCCATTGCTCTGTCTACTAACAGGATGTCACTAACTTAGCCTTTCTCTGTTTTCTCATCTCCAACATATAGGGGCTCAACATATCCAAGAAAAGTCAGTTCAACTGTGCAAACTATTTTACAACAATCTGGGGAAACCTTCGGACATTCACACTTTTTGTTTTATAACCCAGTGCTGATTAGAATTCAGGGCAACAGATACAAATAGAAAAATAAACATCATTAGCCAGGTGTGGTGGTGCACACCTGTTATACCAGCACTCGGAGGCTGAGGCAGGAGGATCACCATGTTCAAGGCCAGCCTGGGCTACAAAGTGAGTTCAAGACCACCATGGACTACACAGTAAGACTCTGTCTCTAAATAAATAAATAAATAAATAAATATCAAATCCACTTCAACTAAAATAATTTTCACATTATTCTTACAATATCCATATAGAAGGTATAATACAGAATTAGTCTCTGTACTCTTTTTCACAAAAGCTGATGTACTGAAGAGCTTTGTAGAGTAATAGATCTTCCATCCTTCAGCCCAGTATTCTGTGGTGTAAGTAAAATATTCTCCAGCATCAGACTTGGTGAAATACAATAACCTATGTAAGGACCCCAGGATGGAGAACTTTTTTTTCTTTAGACGCTGTAACAAATTGTATAGTATAGTTCTCACTTTCTTTTCCTACAAGGGAATATAATCTCATTTTATTGTCTTTAAATCTGGCCACATAAATGCTTTGGCTAATGGAATATAAGTATACACCATCTAAGAAGAAACTTTAAAAATATAAATGTGTACTTCGGCATAGTCTTTGGAACTTCCAAAGTCTGCCATGTCCCAGAATGAGAAGACACGTGGAGCGACATACAGCTAACATCCTAGAATAGTTAGACCTGACTAACAGCCCTCATGGAATGGATATGTTTACTCCTGCAGCCACTGAGCCTTCTGAGTATTCAGTTTCTGCAGCACAAGCTCACTAATAGGAGTTAAGTATCATTTTTCATGTGCCACTATTAAAATATATGCACTGAAGAAAGTTGTTTCACAATTCCTAATCCACACCATGATATTTAAAATACCATGGAAATAAACCTAGTATGCACTCCAAATACAGGTTCACAGGACCCACGAAAGAGTCTCTACAAATCCAAAGAGGTGGAATTTAAGAGACCTTAATGTCCTTAACACAAACAAAACAAAGTAAAACAAAGCCCGAGTATTCCATTTGTAGTCCAAAAATAATTTTTAAAAATCAATACTGCATCTACACATTTGCTTTCAGCAGACTGCGAAATGATTCATTTAAGAAAAAACAGGCAATAAACCAAAGGTCTACGCTAACATTTATCTTCTTTTTCCACCTCTCTCCCAAAATGGTTTGCCAATGAAAACCATGCTGCCAGAACCCATCTTCACTTCTCTATCCTTACTGTCCTCGATTTCTTTTTTTTTTTTGGTTTTTCTCCGGTACCGGGAACTGAACTCACGACCTTGCGCTTGCCAGGCAGGCGCTTTGCCAATGAGCTAAATCCCCAGCCCCTCTGTCCTAGATTTCTCAAGCAACACTGACACAATCAACTCAATGTTTCCCCCACTGCTCAGTCTGGAAATAAAAATATTCCCTTAATTTTAGTAATACTACTCTTCCTTTTGTCACTGGCCTGTCTCAGCTTCCTCTCCTTGAAATACTCAGTGAAGCTAGTGTTCTCTAATCTGGGCCTTAGGGTCATCCTCTTTCTCTTGTCTCACTCTTGCCCTTTTAAGCAAACTTAAACCATTTCAATAGTTATAAATATCATTTATCTTTGACGACTTCCTACATGAGTACCTCCAACAAAGACCTCTGGAATTCCATATTCATATTTGACAACCTCCTTGACAAGTCCACTAGGACGGGACTTAACATAGCCAAAAGATTTAGGTTGATCACCCACCTAAATCCGCTTTGATCCTAAACTCATCCTCTAGTCTTCCCAACCTCAGGAGATAGTACCATATCCTAATCAGCTGAGTTACTCACATTATATCTCAGAGTTATTCACATCACTTCCTTCTCATTTCACCTACTATATCAAATCCACCAGCGAATCTTGTCAAACTCCAAAGTGCAATTCAAATTTCTTGCCAACTTCTTGCCAACTCTATTACCATCTATTTGGTAGACTAAGCTACCAAAAAGTTTGAGTTTCTACAGCAGACTCCCAACTCATATGTGTTTTTTCTTCCTTTCCCCCAGCTCCCTCCATAATCTATCTTCACATAAGCCAAAAAGTGGGCTTCTCAGAATGTATGAAATCACTCTCCTGCTTAAAACTTTCTGACTGGACCCAATACCCTTTTCCATATTATGCCTACAAGGATCTTTACATTTTTTGTTTGACTTTTTTATTAACCACAACTCTACCAACCCATCCTTCCCGTTATGGTTTGGATGAGTGACCCTAAAAAGCACAGGTATTAAAAGAACTGAGTCCCCAGGTGGTGCTGGCAGCTAGGATGGACGTTTAAGAGGTATAACCTAGTGATAGGTCCTCACTGGTGTGTGGCCCCCAATCCTATCCTCCTCTCTACTTTCTGTCTCATGGTGTGAGAAATTTATACAGCCATGTGCTCCTTCATGATGTGCTGCCCTCGCCAGCAGCCCAAAGCAATGAGGCTGCCCAATCTTGGACTGCAGCCACCAGAAGAACTGCAAGTCAAATCTCTTGTAATTTTGTTAATAGTAACGAAAGATATTTGGTATTGTAATGTGAAACTAATACTTGCCCTCTATCCACTCACCATATTCCTCAAATATGACAACTTTTTAGACTCAGCTTCTTTGTATACACTACTCCTATTGCTTAAACACACTTCCACCTTTCTTCTCCCACTTTCACTCAGCCTTTACTAAAGTTCTCAGCTGCATGTAAAATGGTATAACAGATATGGAAGACAGTATGGTACAAATGCTAATAATATCAGTATGGTTGTTCCTCCAAAACCTTAAAATATAATTACCATGTGATTCCACAATCTCACTTTTATGTATTTTTCAAAAACTCTGGCTGGGCATGGTGGCGCACGCCTGTAAGCCCAGCACTCAGGAGGCTGAGGCAGGAGGATCGTTGCGAGTTCAAGACCAGCCTGGGCTAAAGGCCAGCCTGAACTGCACAGCGAGACCCTGTCTCAAAAAGACCAAAAAAAAAACCTCTAAGCAGGATCTTAAAGACAGGTTTGCTCTTCTATGTTCACTGCAACATTATTTACAATACCCAAGATTTGGAAACAACCTACATGTCCATCTGTGCAAGAATAAAGAACATATGTATAATGACTATTATTTCTGCCTTTAAAAAGAAGGAATCTGGCCACTGTGTTTTCTCTTGCCTCACCCTGTAGAATGTGCTTCTTTTCCTACTTTTATTTGGCCCAAACTTGCTCTGCAGTCTGTTTCTTTTCTCGCCTTTAATAAAACTTTGCTACTATCCTGTGTTGTCTTGACCAGCTCTCTGCTCAGGACAAAAAGAACCTAGAAACTACCTCCAGAAAGAGACACCATACCCCCAAAACCAGTCAATATCTGGCTTAACCAACCAGAAGAGCAGGCCCCATAAGCCATGGAAATATGAACAACACCCTGCAGATTCCACTGACTTTGTCACTAGGCTGTCCTTTCCACTCTCCTTGATCAGTGGAAAAGGCCCAGAAGTCAGCCACTCCTGTGAATAAGTGATCTCCAAGACCATGTCAGCCACTCCTGTAACTATAACAAGTTATCATCTAGACCATGCAAGCAGGTAGGACGTCAGTGACCTGCCCCTGCAAGACTCTGAAGAGGACTAAGAAGGAAACTGTTCCTCAGAACCTCTGGAAGACCTGAAGGTCTTCAGAAAGCAAGATAAGTAGAGTCACTGAGGACCCTAATTCACCACAGTTTAAAGGGGCACCTGTACCGATGCTTCCACTCTGAATTAGATCCATTATGTGGGTAATCTTGCTAAGGCTATGGCTCTCAGGCTCTTGATAATTTACCTAACCTCCCTCTTTGCCACAGTTTGTCCTCAACAAGAAGTGTGGGAAACCTGACCTGCTCCTCATTATGTGGAGTCTACATCCTCAACATTAAAATAGTAACAGACAGCTCAACAGTCACTAACTTTTCTCACTGTCTTCTGACAGGTTTTCTTTTCTTTCAACTCAGCCAGTGAGCCACAACACCAAGGTAGTTGTACAGCACATAATCCCCAGTAGGTAGGGTCTACAACCCCTTCCAGTTGAAAGACACTATAGAAGACAGAGACTTCCACTTGCACAGCATCCCATAAAGAATTATAGGAGTATGTATCTCTCAGGGGGAAATGAAACAGGAGATTAGGGCATGGAGATGCTGGCTGGGAAAGTAGTTGTGACCTGGTAATTATAAAATCCCAGGACTCACAAGCAGAACAGTTCCCAAAGGCCTGCAGGTAGACTTTTCCGATAACTGGAGCAGTTTTCCGACAGGATGGCCTACACCTGACATCAGACTGAGGAGTGGATAATACAAAAAGGACTGTCTACATTGAGTTTTTGCCACCACGTTCTCTCTTGCATAGTAGCCCACCCTCACCCTGTAGTGTGTTTCTTTTCCTACTTTTATTTGGCCCAAACTCACTCTGCAGAGCCTGTTTCTTTTCCTAGCTTTAATAAAACTTTGCTTCATTAAAAATAAAAGGAATCTTTGTCATATGCTACATGAATAAACCCTGAAAACATTACATGCTAAGTATAGTTATAAGCCAATGACAGAAGGAAAAACACCACACGATTCTACCTATATGAAGTATTTAAGTGAGTCAAATTCACAGAAGCAGATAGAATGGTAGTTGTTCAGGGAAAACAGGGAAGTGGGGATGCTACAATAAATATAAGTAAGAATTTCCACAATGTGAAATGAAAAACTCTAGAAACTTGCTGTACTACATTGTACATATAGTTACTATATACTTTAAAAATCTATTAAGAGGGTAGATTTCATATTCATATTTTTTACCACAGTTAAAAGAACAAAAAAAGATAATCCCACTCACTTATCCAAATCAGTGATGTTCTCATTAGTTATACAGCAATTGTATCAACAATTGCTTAGATATTAGACCAACTGGCTCAGCCTGGTTAGGGAAATTTTAAGCTACTAGTACACTACATTGTAAAGGAACAAGAAAATAAAGTCAAGTGTACAAGGAAGTCCTTGCCTCCAATATCTGCAAAACTTCTGATTTAAAAGCCACATTAAGCTTTTCTCAAAACTCCCTTCAACCAGGCCAGGTGTGATGGCGCAAGCCTATAATCCCAGCACTCAGGAGGCTGGGCCAGGAGGATCACTCCAAGTTTGAGGCCAGCCTGGCTACACAGTGAGTTCAAGGCCAGCCTGGACTACATAGCAAGACCTTGTCTCAAAAAAAAAAAAAAACAAAAAACAAAAAACCCTTTAATTATTGATCTATCAGTAAACAACTATGCACACACATACCATAGCACAATCCAGCCAAAAGCATAATGTTAGCCTTATAAAGCATTACCAAAAATAAAAGAATAAATATTCTTAAATTTCTTGCTACAATAGACTGTATTATTAGTACACAGGCAAAATTCTTGTAAAGAACTTGAGAAGAACAGACAGCCCTTTGGCGTTTAATCTACATTATTAGCATCCAATCCAATAAACGTATCTTAGGATGGTGAAACAGCTGCTCCAAGTAGAGCATTCAAAATGCTTTTATAATCCCAAGAAATTTCATTTATTATTCCTATCAATATACTACATAAAACATGACATTTTCATCAAATTTAATGTAATTTTAATTTAGTTTACATGTACATTAATTACAGAGCTTAATATTTTCATTCTATTTTGCTGTTGAATTTTGAATTGTTGAGACTTATTTTACACTACTGGGTATTGAATTCAGGGAGTGCTCAGCTACATGTCACTTTGAGACAGGGTCTCACTATGTTACCCAGGTTGGCCTTAAACTTGGGATCCTTCTGCCTCAGCGTTCCCAGTTGCTGGGATTGCAAGTGTACACCATCACACCTGGCTGTTTTGTTGTTTTCCAGCCCTGGGGATTGAACCCAGGGCCTAGCACATGCTAGGCAAGTATACCAATGAGGTACACCCTGAGTCCATGTTCAATTTTTTTAGTAAATTGTAACACTGCAACCTACCAATAATAGCACAACCCCCAATTTAACGCTCCACTAGTGCCATAACATGGATGCATACTACCTAGTACAAGGGTTCCAAAGCAGCAAAATGTCTGTAATAATAACTCTCTGGTGCAGTTCACCAATATTTCTACTTTGCCTCTCTAAGTAAACTTGCCTGACTAAAATTTGCTCTTTCCTCTGAGAAATTCAAGGAAAGACTAAAATCTACCTTCTGTTCTTAGAACTGTACTGACCCACAAGATATGCACAGAAGATAAAAATTTCTAGAGAAATAGTTCCAGCTAAAAATATCACTGATATTATAATTAAAGCATAATATTATTATAAATCCAAGTATGTATGATTTTTAAGTGTCAGCAGAAAGGGGTAACCATAAAATCTATAGCACCTGACCTAATGAGGGGCTTGGCTATTCTGAACTAAAAAGAAAAAATTGACACCCTATCTTCTATCCTCTACAGCAATGGCAACATACACATATACACACTTCTTAGTATCCTTGTCCTTAAGTAATTTTTGCTTTGTTTGCCACCCAATTCCAACTTTACCTACTTTTTTATGATAGGAAGAAGGAACAGATGCTTCTAAAGTAGGCTCCAAATCTCCTTGGTGGTTGTCATTATCACCTCCTCTTGTACCATCAAGCTGGTGCCCTTTTCTGAGCCTTATATCTGGCTCTGGAGTCCTGCTGCACCCCAATCGGTTTTCTGCTAGCTCGTTCATGGGATACCCAAGCCTTTCTCACAAAGTGGTCTTTCTTTCTTGGATGGAAGGAAGTGGTCCCTTCTTCTTGGGAGAATGTATTTCAGGATAGTAAGTTGATCCTAAAGAGAGGAAAGTTTTGAAAAAATATTTTAAAAATAAACATATGAGTACTGGAGGAAACATTAGTTACATTATGATACATTCAAACAACAGAAAACTCAACAACCATTAAAATAATAAAAGAATAATGTATAAAAATCTCTATTTCCTGATGGGAAAATTATCAAAATCTGTTTTTAAATGAAAAACTCAAGACACAGGGAAACATGTTTATGCTCCCATTTATGTTAGTTATAAAATATACAACTATATATAAGTATACATGTACCTAAATAATTACTAGAACTTATTCAAAACTATGCTCTTGGCACAGAAGTGTATAAGGAAGACCCTTGGGTCTACAGTGAGAAGGCTTACTCATCTCCTTGTTCCAGCTGCATTTTCTTTTAAAATATATTACTTTTTCATTAAAAACTTACCTAACTGTAGAAGAAATCTATGTAAGCTCATATACTGTAGCTGGATATTTACATATCCAATCTCATTTAAACATCACAATGACACCATAGTGTATTTTTATTTTTATTTCACAGGTAAGAAAACCAAACTCACCACACTTTCTATAAATAGGACAAAGTTAAAGAGATTCTGAACTTACAGAACTCATTTTATAGATAATTTTTTTGCATTAAAAATGTTTAATGTTTTTTATTTCAATATTTTTTAGTTGTTTTGAACTGTAAACTACCTTGGAACATAACAATCTCAGGACCAGAGCGTGCTCTTTGTATATCCATCTGAGCTCTCAGAAAATGCTATGCATGTAAATGTTTAACAAAGATTTGATAGATGATACTCAATGTTTTTCAGTGACAAACACTTTCAGAAATCATCAATCCACTCTAAACTGCACTGCAGTAATCTACTTTCCTAGTCTTTGGCAGTCTACTTCATAACTCATAGTACATAAAATTTTAGACAATTAGTTAAATATCCTAATAAGGAGATTATCACAGCCAATCCAACTAGATACATTAAATCAGTAAGAAATGGAGGGGCCACATTGCTTCAAATCACCATCCTGCTGTGGACAGGTACGAAAACACCTTTTAAAGCAAGGAACAGATAGGAGGGGATACAATGAGACAACAAAATGAGGGAATGCTTTATCCCTCCCAGCCTTCTTTGCTTTCTCACTTTCCTTTGGAATAGATACTGGGTTCTGTGTGCAAACAATGTATTGTCTCACTAGAGTAGAAACCTGAAAGAGTGAATAAAAATTAGGAGGTATGATAGTGTAAAACGAAAGGAAACTGCTCAAAAGTAAACAACAACTGGGATGAGGGAAAAAAGAAAACAAAGAAGGAGAAAATTATGTATATATATATGTACATACATACAGGATAGCTAACATAGTTGTACTACTGATTTCTATCGCTGTACTGAAAGGAACAGTTAATGATTAACTATCTGATCAATCTTATATGCCTATATTTGTTTTCCTGAGTAACCACTTTGAAGATATCAATATGTAATACAACCACCATTGTTAATTTCCTATCACCTTGTCTGAAATTCAGTATTGCTTGTATTGTTCTTGTGTTATTCTGTAAATGTATGTGTTTGTTAATATGTTTTCATTCTTATATTTTTTAAATTAAAAAAAAAAGAAACTGGGCTTTGATCTCCTGGGACCATCATCTGCACATTCTGTGCCTTCATGTGAATTGCGAAAAGGGAGGGATGATGGTGGTTATGGAACCCTGAGGAAATGTACTGAAGACAGTAGTCTCAAAGGGAGCTGACCCCTTGGGAGCTAGCAGCTAGCTGTTCATTCATCTGAGCTATGAAGAAAAGGTGGCCCATTATGCCCCAAGCTTGAGGAAATGTGACAACACTGCTCGTTTTTAAAGAAAAAAATCCAACTTTTAAACTTCTATTTTGCCCTGATGGCTAAAAAGAGGCTAGGAATGTAGCTGAGTGTGAAGGCCCTAAGTTCAATACACCGTACCACAAAATAAGAGTCTTGACACCAAAAGCATTATCTATACCAGAAAAAAACTGATCAGTGGACTTCATCAACATTAACTTTTGGGGGCTGGGGATTTAGCTCAGCAGCACAGTGCCTGCCTGTCAAGCGCACGGTTGTGAGTTCGATTCCTGGTACCAGAAGAAAAGCAAAAAAAGCAAAAAAAAACATTAACTTTTATAAAAGATCCTGCAAATTAACTAAAAAGACAAGTTTCAAACTGAAAGAATTTGCCCATCACAGATCCAATACAGGACTGGTATCTAAACTACATGAAGAAGAGAGAACTCTAAGAAGTTGAACAGTACAAAAAATAATCTGACTAGAAAATGCAAAATGGCATAAGTAAACATTTCACTGAAGAGAATATACTAACGGCAAATAATCACAGGAAAAGATGTTCAACAAATCAATCAATCAATCACTCAACCAATCCTAACCAGAATGAGTTTTTAAGAAAGAAAAAACTGCAAAAAACAGTAACAGATCAGTGGACTGAAGACAACTGATCTCTGGCATGACAGTGTGAGGAACTTTACTGGTCTCTTCCCCAAAGGATGTGGTAAAAGCTGCAAAATAATCACCTTTAGAAACCTCCAGAAATTATCCTAAGAACAAACAATAAATTAAGAAGCAGCTATTCAAGGATATCTATGAAAATCTATTAAGAAAGGTGGTACTGTATTTGAACCTCTCCTCTTCCCTAAATCCTGCTAACTCAAAGCAGACTCCCCTTCAGAGTGTGGCAGGCAAAAACACAGGGCTCCCTCTGAAACCAGCACCCAAAGGACAAGCTCCTTTCCCCAGAGAAGCTGAGCCTCTTATTCTTCTCAGCTATCGCTAAGATTAAATCCTTGGTGAAAAAAGTTCCAAAAAAACTGCTCCCTCCTGCCCAAGCCCTACATTTGGGATGAAGGCCTTACCTTGGGTATGGCTCAGCAGGTGGGTTCCACACTAGGAGGAGCCCAAGCTATAGCTTACCTCTAAGCAATCATATGCTACACTGGGAATGGCACTTTAAAAATCCTGTCATTGTTCCTATTGGCCAGGTCAGAGATTTTGTCTTGGCTGAGAAACAGATGAACAAAAAAAAAAAAACAAACAGATTTTATACTGTTGTTTCTAATCTACTCCCCAAAACACCTGACTTTATTTGAATCGCAAAGTAAACAACTCCAAGCCTATAGGTCCTTTAAAGCAGAGAGACTGAGGCGTTTGGAAGAATACCATCTAAATTGGAAATGACTATACAAGAATGAACCAAGGAGTAAGACAGCTAGTAAGAGCAAAACAAAGATTAGACAATGACCTCAGAAATTCTTCCATCAAAGAAGACACAACTTGGGTAATTCCACAGCACAATCTACACAGCTAGGGCACTGGGTGAAACCAACAGAACAATCTGCCAGCAATTACACGAGTTTAACAGCTGGATATGACCCACAAAAGACAAGGAGAGTCTTGCCTAATACACTACCTGTATGAGTCCAAGGTAACTGAGGGCAAATCCAAAATCAGGCCTTCCCAAGGAATACTATTAGAGGTCGAACACTAGGGAGAGAAACAGACTTGACTAAAACAGTCACTAAACAACTGAACAAGCTAATAAGTCCTGAAGGAAGGGGGAATCAATACCCAGAGCTTCTATATTCTCTAATATGTCCAATTTCCAATAAAAAAAATTACAAGACATACAAAGAAACAGGAAAGAATAGCCTATTCACTGAGGATGAGGAAACACCCTCAGAGGATACAAAAGCACCTCTGGAAGCAGGGAATAGTCCTCACCTGACAGCAGATGCCAGTTCCTAGATCTTGTACCTCCCAACCTCTACAACCCTGAAAATAAAATTTGTTCTTTTTTGGTACCAGGAATCAAACTTAGGACTTTGTACTTGCCAGGTAGGCACTATGCCACTGAGCTATATATCCAGCCTAAATTTCTATTCTTTATAAATTACCCAATCTCAGGCATTTCGTTATAGAAGCACAAAACAGACTAAGACATTAACTTAACTTTATTTAACCTCTTAACTTTATTTAACCTCAACAGTACATACAATTCTCTACTATACATTCTGCCTACTCTCTGCTTTGTTATTGAAGTCACAAATTATATCTTTATACACTGTATAATCATTTAGCATAGATATGTAATTTACTCCTTTGCCATGCAAATCCTGTGGCAAATAAAAAATAAATTATAATAAAAAATTTGTTTGACACCAGCTTTTATATTTACCTTTAACAGATATCTTTCTATCTTTATGTGGCTACAAGTTACTACCCTAGTAACTTTGTTGTAGGGTAGATCCTAGTAGTAACTCCTTGGCTTTTATTTATGAATGCCTTGATTTCTCTCTGATTTTTGATGGAAATTTTTGCTGAATATAAACTTCTTGGTTTTTTCTTTTCAACAGTTTAAATATATCATCACACCACCTGTTGGTCTCCCAGATTTCTAAGAAATCTGCTCAAAATCTTACTGTGGACCCTCATTCTCTTTTCTTAGTCTTGGGAGAGAGAAGATGGCTGGGAGCAACAAGGCAAGTCTGGAAATGCTGAATGTCTCATTGCATCCCTCCTCCCTTCTGTTCTCATGCACACGTGGACACAGTAAGATGATATGGAGCAAATGAAGCCTTCCGTCTCCTTAGTGATAGCTGTAAATGAAGCCTTTTTCCTTTTCACCAAGTAAATAATGGCCTCCTTTGATTTGGTCAGCAGCAAGCAAACAAGACCTGAGCATATGGACCTAAGTGGACAGTAACAGTTTCTGACTTTAACCAGAAACATTAAACATCAATACCTGTAAGAATTTTCAAGCAATTCACCCGTATAAAACTTAAGATTAAATATTACTTTCTGCATTTAGAGAGACATCACCCTATAACTTCCATTGGAAATTAATTTAAGAGTTAAACATAACTAGTGATATCATTCCTTGAGTAGAGCATATATACATATTGATAATCTGAAAAAAGTAAAAAATACAAAAGATGATCATGAAATGATAACCATCTTTTGAGGAGGAGTACAGGCACTAGGGATTGAACTCAGGGCCTTTGCAATGTGCTGTAGTCTGAGTTCCTTTTATTTTGACACAGTCTGGCTGAATTGTCAGGGCTGGGCTCTAACTTGCAATCATGCCTAAGGCTCCCAAAATAGTGGGATTAAAGACATGTACCATTACACCCAGCTCCAAAAGTTGTATTTTTAATGTAATAGTGTTAAAATTTATCTCTATTCTTTTATACAGCATAAAAACGCCTATTCATCATATGTAGCTCTCCTACGCCAGGCTTTTATACACAGACTGAAATCAACATAAGTGATTTTCAATTCTGACAGTTCAAAGAATTTTACTAATACCAATACCTAAAAATTTGAGTTACATGTTTTACAAAATTTGAGTTACTATTGCAAGCACTTGACACAACTCTGGACTTTTATAACATTTCTTAGCCAGGGAAAGTGGTGCAAGTCTGCAATCCCAGCACTCAAGAGGAAGGATCACAAGTTAGAGGCCAACTTGGGCTACATAGTGAGTTAAAGGCCAACCCGAACTGCACAGAGAAACCCTGGCTCAAAAAGAACAAAAAACAAACAACCATAAGTAAGTAAATCAGTAATAAAACAAAACCAATAGAAGTTCTTATACAAGCAAATTTTAATATGGTTCCCAAAGAGGTATATTCTGCAAATGCCTTTACAATTAAATATAGTCTTCCTTAACTGAAAAAGTAACATGACTAACCTCATCAATCCCCAATTCTTCACAAGGAAATGCAAAATAAATACTAAACAAATTTTTTCATAAACCTGACACAAAGGTTACTATTATATTTGCTTTACATCTGTATATAGTCCATTCAGAAACCAGAGTGACAATGCGTCTCTGAATGCTTACTCCCTTCTAAAATTCCCTACCTATTAGGTGCTTCTCTTTGTGATGGGAAACCATGAGGCTCAGAAGTTGAGCATTATCTATATAAAAGAGGGTAAAAACCAAACCCAGATCTCAATTCTGACTTCTCATTGAGAATTTAACCACCATAAAATTCTTGACAAAAGAAGTTCGATTTTAAAGACAGCATTCATCAGTTATCTTTTTGTTGTTGTTGTTCTTTTGGGGACAGGTTCTGCTACGTAGTTCAGTTCAGGCTGGCCTTGAACTTACTTTGGAAACCAACCTGACCTCAAACTTGAAGCAATCCTCCTGCCTCAGCCTTCCAAGTGCTGGGATTACAGGCATGTGCCACCATGCCTAGCTTCCATTCATCTTTACCTATCATGATATGTATTGCATCCGTTTTCATCAAAAAGCTGGTTTTCCTTAAAAATATTTACCTTGGAATAAATAATTCTAAAGAAAATCACTTAATGGTATGTTTAGTCAACCTGATATTTACTATGACATTTTTTGGGCTTTTTAGTCCCAAAGGCATACTTTCTGGCAGATTATGAATTCCCTACAGTTTTTCTAGTCAGACACTGAATTAAAACACAACCTACTTACTGTTTACTTGCCTTATGCTTTTTTATTTCATGACTGAAAGCTTTACTTTTCCAATTTTTATTCTCTAACCTACTGCTAAAATCACCTAATCTGCTAATTATAGGTTTACTTGCCAGAATGATTAGGTATGTCAACCTCACTGGCTAGTTTTGCTCCAACATGCCATTATATGTAGCACAACTGGGGCTAGGAAACCACTTCCTCTGTATCCACCTGAATTTGGGCATCAGCCGCCTCCTTCCACCTTCCTAAGAGAAGCAGAAACAAGAACAACAAAAGACCCCAGAAACATCTAAAACTCCAGGCCAGAGTACAAACATGTTAGATCCTTTGACTCAACCTTTTATAGTTTTTTCCCACTGGAACTTCATTAAAGGTTGATATACAGAGACTGTATGTAACATATCCGATCAAAACAAAGTGAATTCTTGGAGAGTCATACATATTAAAGTGATCTTGAGATGACTCAGCACCCTGTCAATCATTCAGACAGATTCAGTGAGAGGCTCCCAGGTCAAGGAGCACATCTTATAAAATCTGAAAGCCTAATTTACCTTTGGGTCTTCCTATTCATGCCACTCTTTTGCTGGTACAAACTCAAGCACACCTTCCAGTTACCTCCAAAAAAATGTAGCTGCTTTTTCTTTTACCACTGGATACACACTTGCAATTCTTTGCTTGCCATACAGAAGGACCTGGAATTAATCTCTTAAAATCATCACACACGTATCTCTTCCACCATGTTGTTTCTGCCTTGGGACCAGTCAACCATGGATTTGATCCTCTGAAATCATGAGCCAAATAACCTCTCCTCCTCTAAAATGCAGGTGGAGTATTTTGTCCAGCAACAGGAAAACTGCCTCACACAAAAAAATGGTACAGAAAAGTGGGGCCACTGCTGCAACTATTCTTCATCATGTGGTTCAGAAGCCTTTGGAACTTATTTGTAGGAAGAATATGAAAAAGTTTGGAGATATAAGGTAGAGAAGCCCTCGAATGTTATGAGCAGACTCTGATCTGACAGGTGATCCTGCTCAAGGCTCAGAAGACCACAATGCTGATAAGAACATGGATAGTAAAGGTAAGACTGCTAAGGTTTTAGTTGGAAACAAGAACTCTATTGGAAATTGGATGAGAGGCCACACATGCTTCACTCTGGAAAAAAAGTCTCACATTTTGCCTGTGTCCTAAGAACTGTGTCCTAAGAGGCTGAATTTAAAGGTGGCACACTAAATGAACTGAGGGAGAAAATCTCAAGGCAGCCCAATATTCAGGCTGTGGCATGAGTACTACTGGTTGCTTTTAGCTATTTGTAGCAAGAATTCAAGCAAAAGGCAGAGCAGAAATACAAAATAAATTTTGATCTAAAAGGAACTACATATAAAGTTGAGGCCAAAGAAGTGTATTGGGGGGAGGCACCAAGATGGTAAGAGTGGTAAGCAGCAGAGAAAGAGCCTCTCTGAGTGTTGCCATCCAGACGATGGAATATAGCAATGTGAGGAAGACAAGAGGGAGGGAAGTAGGTCCCCTGGGCCCAAGAGGCATGAATTAAAGCCCACAGAGAATGAAAAGAGAAACATCAACAAAGAGGAAAGAGGGAGCCAGTAGTAGCTTCTCCCTGAGACAGGACTCAGTGCAAGAGAGGAGCAATTCAAAGCTGTGGACACAGGGTGATTGCTGGCAACGCCAGAGGCCTCCACAGAGAGATGCAGCAGCGGAGGAAAGCAGGTGACATGAAGGACTGCACTAGCTAGCAGTGAATGCTGAGGGCTCAGTCATCCCACACAAGACAGCAATTGCCTGGGAGCCATCTTGGAGAGGGCCAGCTAAGCTCAGAACTCAAAGCAGCTGTTGGCTCCATCTAGTGGCTCCCAGCTGGGCTCAGACCTGCAGAAGGTGCACTGATGGCTGCAGGAATGAGTCTGGTCTCAGCCAGAAGGTACAGGCTCAATGAGATTATCCATTACCCTCCCAAAAACCTACTGTTTGCTTGCTGAAATATATCAGCATGGATCAGGACTCTGTCTCCACATGATGTCTACCAGTAACAGCAGAGACAAACCTGAAAGTGGATGGCTTTTTTTCCCCTCTCTATTTGTTTTTTGTTGTGGTGGTGGTGGTGGCTTTGGTTTTGTTTTTTACTTTTGTTTTTTCCTCCTTCATTGTTTGATCATGTTTTTGTAAGTGCGAACATGGTTTCTAGCCTTTTTGTGGTTCTTATTCTGTTTTTTTTATCTCTTCCTTCTCTCTTTCCCTCCAGTCTTCTGCACCAGTTTCCCAAAGTTAGCATGATCCCCCTTTGTCCTCCAGCCTTACTTCTAATCTCTTCCTCTTCTTCTACTTCTCTATTTTTTCCCAAAGCCCTTTTAAATTTTAACCCCTGAGAGTAAAATTGACACATTAAGGACTTACATACTACATACAATTTTCTGGTGTTTTAGATTTTGTTACATCTAGTGTTTTGTTACATCTGGTGTTTTTGTTACATCTGGTGTTTTAGATTTTGTTATGTTTTCTTACAGCACTCTAGTTCATATGGTTAAAGGTAGCAAATTCATGGTTACATCAGTTTGTCATTTTCTAAGTTGTGATTGTCACTGCTGTTATTGCTGATGGTACCACCTTAGCCAAAAGTGACATAACTGTTCTAAACAGCTATTCTTCCTGATATTCCAAGACTGAAATTGACTAAAGGTCCTAGAAAATACTATGGCACAGTGCCAAAGAACCACAGGCTGGGCCAAACAGGCAGCAATTTCTCATCCCAACAAACTGAAGATGCAGGATCTTGCAACCATTCAAAATGCAAAAACCAACTATACCTGGACAATACCCTGGAGAAATAGTCATTTCCTAAGGGTTCTAAATATTAGCAGTAAAGCAACCTACTGTAGGCAATTTACAAGCATCATCCCAGAAATTAAACTAAAAAAAGAAAAGAAAAGAAGAAGACACTTAAACAAGATGCAACCCCAAAGCTGGGCGTGGTGGCACATGCCTGTAACCCCAGCACTCTGGAGGCTGGGGTAGGAGGATCACTGCAAGTTCGAGACCAGCCTGGGCTACAAAGTGAGCTCAAGGCCTGCCTGAACTGCATAGTGAGACCCTGTCTCAAAAAAAAAGATGTCATCCCAGACATCCAGTTCACTAAAGGAAAACCCAGGGGGCAAGGAGGTGCGACAACCCGAAAGCCACCCACTTGACCTCTCTGAAATGATAACAATAAAACTATTGAATGAGACTCT
This sequence comes from Chinchilla lanigera, assembly GCF_000276665.1. Lineage (NCBI taxonomy): Eukaryota > Metazoa > Chordata > Mammalia > Rodentia > Chinchillidae > Chinchilla > Chinchilla lanigera. The sequence continues at coordinate 4,272,379 of NW_004955454.1, read as the reverse complement.
AGAAAAAAAATCAAGTAAGAAATAATTTCTCAGATAACTGAAGAGTTAGTGTCTACAATGAAAGCCATACTTAGTGACTCTACAGCAGATACAGATTAAAAAAAGCAATAAAGGAGCTTAAGAAAATTATGGAAGCCATGAAATGCTCAGCATTTGATCCTTACAAATCAAATGAAATCCGTTAGGCAGATTCAAGCACATATTCAGGAAAATAAAAATTCCATTGAAAGTATCCACAGCAGATTAAGCCAATGTGAGGACAGAATCTCAGATGTAGAAGACAGGCTTGTGGTTAGCCATCATGAAAAGGAAGATTCCTTAAAAACAGCAAGGGAACATGAGAAATCAATCCAGCAGCTGCTAGATGAGGCAAAGAATAACTTAAGATGGATTGCAGTCAATGAAAAAGCAGGAGATAGCACAAATAATATAAAAAAAACTTCACAGACATGGCAGAAAACTTCCCTGGTAGGGCAAAAGAATTTGACACAGATGTGAGGCATATGGAACTCCAATTAGCCATAATCAGAAGAAATCTACAGCCAGGCATATCATAATTAAATTCCAGAAATTCAACACAAGAAAAGAATCTTAAAAGATGTTAGGGGAAGAAACAAATCACTTATAAAGGAAAGCCCATCAGCATCACAGCTGACTTCTCAGCACAAATCCTCAAATCAAAGAGTTTAAAATAAAGTACTTCAAGTTCTAAAGGAAAACAAAGGAGGTGTGGTTGCTGAAGAGATCAACACCAATTTTTAAAAAGCAAATATTTTTAACTGAGACAAGAGAGATGCAAAGGTACAAAAGTATAAATCCTTCATTTAAGAAGAAACTCCCTGGCTCTGAGAAGAGCTGCTTAAGGAACTGGTTTTCCAGGATTCATTTCACCATGATCAGCAATCCAGATACTCAGAGCCTTCTAAAGCCATAATCCAACAGGACCTGAATACTGCTTGAGCTGGAGGCAGACCTAAGGCTCATCCACACAATGCTGGCTGTTTAGGCACTGAAAATGCAAGTATTGTGCAGTCATGGAGGCTTCCACCCAGAACTCAAAGGAAGTCCTGGGAGCTAGTCAATGCCCTCTAAGAAGTAGGGGCCTTAATGAAATTGAAGATGGAGACCCGAGAAGTCAGAGATGCCAGGAACTGTGCCAAGGAAAGCTCCCACAGCCAGCCCAAGATATAGATAATGCAGGCTGCAACTAACAAGGTCATATGAGTAGAGCTGTGCAAGCCCTTTGGAACTCACATATTACCACCAGATGATGGACAGGAGCTACAGGACTTGATATCTGATCTGCTAGGTTTAGATCTTATTCTTTTCTATCCCTCATCCTTCCACTTTTAGAATGGAAATGTTTACCCTGTGCCACTGTACTCTAGGATTAAGAAATCTGCTTTTTGATTTTTACAGAGGTAGAGTTTGCCTTGCATCTGTGAAAATTTTGGGCTTTTGAACAATATAGGAACTGTTGAGACTTTGGGAAAGAGATTACTGCATTTTAGTTTTACAGCATTAGTTGGACCATTAGCAAAATTCCTAACTTGTTATTTTGCTTATTTGTAGATTAAATATGGTTTAAGGAGATGTGTTTGGATGTCAGGTTGACAAGGAGTACAGTCTGATGGTTAAGTTTGTCAACTTGATTGGCTTAGATGCTTCCTAGGGGATTAGTAAAGCACACTTCTGAGTGTGTCTGGGTAGATCATGGAGGCATGACCTTGGGGTCTATCTCTATGGTCCCTGGGCCCATCCTCTAAGGCACCATCCCCTGTTCTGCTTACCCACCATGAGCTAAGCAGTTTTGTCTACCACACCCTTTCACTATGTTTCTGCCTTGGAGCTAAACATGGACTAGACCCTCTGAAATCTTGAGCCAAATAAACTCTTCAAGATGCAGGTGTCCGATAGATTGTCCAACAATGAGAAAACTGACATACCCTTGCCACAATATATGGTTACACATTACTGCCAAAACTATTCCATACTTTTCCCAAATCCCCAATCCCATATTTAACCTCCAAAATCTTTCTCAAATTCTTAACATTTATCTCTTCTCTGCCTCCAATATAAGCCAAGCCCAGTATCTGACCCAGAATATGTGGATCGCCTAACTAGTCTACCTTCTATTGTACCTACACTTTGCTTTATACAATAGCCAAAGTGCTTTTTCAAACACAAAATCCATGTCACTCCCCTGCTAAAATCCACCCAGATTTTATTTCTTAAGCAAAGAAAAACTAAAATCTTTACAGTAACTTCCACAAATGCCTTCATGACTTTATCCCTGCTAACCTCACCAACCACAGCATATAAAATTGAATCTGCTCACAGTTTTTCTGTTCCTTTTCCATGCCAATCTTAATCACCATCAGGATCTAGACACAGCCTGGGTACTGAAATCTCCCTTGTCATTTAGTTCTCAGGTGAAACGTCACCCTTCCAGAAAACTGTAACTTTAGCACTCTAATGTAAAAACAGCATTACTTTACCCTCCAAACAGGTCTTAACCTTTTACACCCTTTAATCTTCTCTATTGCCTTTACTACTTGTTTTCTTCTTTACAACCAATCTTCTGCTACTAGACAACCAGATCCTTAAGTGTCAACCCTGCCTTATTTATCATCCATATGTAGACGAATGTCTGTCACATAGTACCTCAAAATTTGTTTCATGAAATAATTAAGTTTTAGTAGAAATTCCTTCGTGGTATAGACTGAACCATTGTATCTCCAGAAAATTTTGATGTGGAAGCCCTAACCCTTAGTACCTCAGACTGTGACTTTATTGGAAATAACCATTAAGGGGGTAAATAAGGTTAAATGACATTATAAGGATGAAATGCTGATCCAATTTGACTAATAATTTTATAAAAGAAACAAACAAACACCAGGGATGTAATACCTAGAGTAAAGGTCTTCTGAAGAGAAACAGTCACCTATAACCCAAGAAGAGAGGTCTTACGACAGAACATTTACCATATGATTGTAACATACAAATTATGTTACACGGCAACTAAGAACTAAGAATTATAGATGTAATTAAAGTTGTTAATCACATAAATAAGAAACGTATGCAGATTATCTCAATGCCAAACCTGTTAACACCTCCTTAGTCTTGCAATTTTAGCCTCCAGAACTATGAGAAAATGAATTTGTTTAAACCATAGTCTATAGAATTTTATTAGCAGCCTTAACAAATTAACATTTCTGACATTCAGTATAATACATTGTTTAGCATTTTTCTACAGAAATAGCTGAAAAAATTGTAACATCTCACTGTTTATCACTTGTAATGGGCATCATAATCTTTTATATAGCCACTTTTAATTTTTTTTAACCATCTAATAAGCAACTGAGGAAGCTGTTTCAATGACATGTATGAGTAAGTTGTTAACTAGTCAGTGCTCAAAAACATTCTAAAGCAAAGCCAACAATTATTCTTTTTCTTTAAAGACCATCTGGCAAATATTTTAGTTGTTTTGCGTCATAAAAGCTCTCTCCTGCAAAAAAGTACTCAACCTTTCCACAGAGGGGCATACAGCGGCACCACAAATAATATGTAAATGATGAGCATTACCATGTTGAGAAAATTCTAGTTATAAGCACTATAATTTGCATTTCACTTACTTTTCGTTCTGATAGAACAAAAGAGTATTTTTCAAACTCTTTAAGGGGAAAAGGCAATCTTAGCTCATGAATCATATAAATCAGGCAAGACTTGGAGGAAAGGAGGCAACTACAGTTTGTCAACACTGCTCTAACGTAACAATTTTACTTTATCCTCTCCATTTGACAAACAAAATTTCCAAGCTTACCTATACAGCAACCTAACTCCAAATACTGGAGATCCTTAATCCACCTCTGCCTACAAAACTATGCAAACAATAGAACAAAAAGTTGTCACATTGTGTTTACTGTGTCTTAAAGGAAAACTAAACTAACAGATCAAGTGACATGTCCTTTTATTAACCTGAGAGTGGTTAAAAGAGTAATAGAAACCAGACTTAGAGAAACATAATATCATTAGAGTCCAGTATGATAAAAGAGTTTATAAAAAGGAACAGTGATTCCATAACAAAATTTGCAACACCACCTAAGGCCACTATTCTGTAACTGTTTCCAAGTGCCTTCCTTCTGTTTATTTCATGGCAATTGTCAAAAAATATGGTAACCTTTAAAACAAATTTTGGGCCCTATTTTCAAACTAAGGTAGAAGAGTAACATAAAAGGCCTTTAGAAACATCATCTGTTCTCCCAGTGAGAAGCTCAATGGCATACCAGTGTTTCTTTTTTTTTTTTTTAAATGCCAGTATTTCTACAGAATAAATTTTTCAACCTAGAAATACCCAAGAAATGTAAGGGAAAATTTTATGGGAACCAGCTGTCCTCCGGCTATAGATAAGCAGCATGAGACTGCCCAGAAGGTGTTAGGAGTTTCAGGAAAATATTTCCCATCCTGTCCTTGGGAAAAGAAACCACAAAGGAACATACTCAGAGCAACTATCTTGCCTTTGACCCTCCCTCATTCCTGAGTCTCCTCACAAAACCCCCAAATGATTGTAAAAGTCAATTTGAACTAACCAGTGCTATCTGCTTTGTAACTTCGCTTGCAAAGGCCCGCCCTTTGTGGGTTTTGGGTTTAAAAGCCGGACTTAACCCCAGCTCGGTGCTCTCTGTTCCTGCGCGTTCAGTGAGCCCCACGCATGCCTGGTAAATAAACTCCCCTTGCTTATTGCATGAGAGAGCGTCTCTTGGAGTCTTCCTTCACGCGGCGAGATTCTCGACCCTTACAGAAACACAACAAAAAAATAAAACAAAGAAACAGGAAGGCTGATTTCCTTTTAAGCTTGCCAAATCAGACCTGAAATGTGATACCTGAATGTTCTCTTCTTTTAAAAGAACTGTAAGATTAAGTAAACTGAAGTTACTGAGTAACTGTCTACCAGAAATATCTACATGCTAAACTTGTGAATATCTTTCAAATATTATTACATTATATGATAAAGGAGAACTCAGGACAGAGACATAATTAATACTGTTAATGAGGTAAATGGAGTATCCTATATTATCCAGGAAAATACAATCACAAGCATCCTCAAAAATGAAAGGAAACCAGAGACAGACATAAGCACAAAAGAAAGGCACAGAGCCTACAACACTGCAGGAGAAAAGAGCCTTTAAAAACTGGAAAAGACACAATAATGGAGGCTCCGTATATAGCCTTTAGAGCCTTTAGAACTCAATCCAGCTGACTATTTCACTTTATCCCAACAAGATCACAGGTCAGATCTTTTACCTGTAGACCTATAAGACACTGTTTTAAAACACTAAACCTGTATAATTTGTTACTATAGTGTTATGGTTGATACTTTGTGTAGTATCAACTTCAGAAGTTTAGAAGTTTAACTAAGCAACTCAGCAGGGGGCCAGGTCCTTTCTTTGTAAACATCCTCATCCTGAGCTTGTGGGTGCATGGAGATGGGTGTGAGCGCATGGAGATGGTGTCGGCAGATAGCTGGCACACAATAGAAGGGAGGAAAAGAAGCTTGCTTTCCTCCTTTTTGCTCTAGTTGCTTTTGCTGTCTTCTGTTGTCTTTTACAAGTGTTCCCCTGTGTCATGCCACCCTGCCTTAGAGACCGCTGATTATGAACTGAAACCTCCACAAACTGTGAGCTAAGTAAACCTTCCTTTCCTTAACTTTGGGTGTCAGGTATTTTGTCTCAGCAATGAGAGAAAAGTAACTAAGACATATAGCAAGTAGGAAACTACCACATAAACAGACTTTGAAACTTAAATAAATAAAAAGTGTTGAAGCCAAGCATGCTGGCACATGCATGTAATTCCTCTCCAGAGGCTGAGGCAGGAGGTTCAATGCAAGTTTAAGGCCCGCCTGGGCAACGTAGTGAGTTCAAGGCCTGCCTAAACTACATAGCAGAACCTTGTCTCAAAAAATAATAATAATAATTTAAAAATAAAGTAAAATACTGATTAAATTCTTTCTATAATGATCAGTAATCATTTTAAAATGTCTACTCAATTTTACCACTCAACAAAATCAACTTGAAATTGAACACATATAGAACCCTGGAAGGATTAAACACATGAAAAGTTATTCTTATTTGTGAATTTTTACTGCCACATGTAAAAAATTTGAAAATTCCAAGACTCCTGAAGTAAACCAACACAAAAGCATTTTGTAAAGTCTGTTTCAGCTTTCACTCTGAAAAAGATGTTGCTAATTTATCAAGTTCCACACAAGTATTAATCCAAAAAAAAAAGAAAAAATGCAAGGACACTAACTTTCATAGTGTTATCTCCAAGTATGCCAACTCAAGGTTTCTACCTTTAAAAAATTCACAAACCTGGACTTTCTTCTTAATCACTATGTGATATGCAGAAAAGTGTAATGGAAGTTATCAAAGGAATAGACTATGCCAATTATTAACTTACTGTCTCTCCACTTCAAATACCACCCTTTTTCCTAAACTTTAAAAATGATCCAAGCCCTTCAAATATTTTCCCTTTATTAGGTGCCAAGATGTTATGTTTTATCAGTAACAGCCCTGCAGAGATATAAAAGAAAAAAGGACTCTGTCTTCTGGTATGCTAACTTGGCCGAGTTCTGTGACTTTCCCCAGTACCATAATGGGTACACTTTCAGCAAACTCCAGAGGGAGTATTACCACCAAGTTCTGCTAAATCAACCCCAGTCATGCCTTTGCCAGCAAGATCTTTGATTTCAGGCACTGGTAGGATTGGAAGGTTCTCTTTCTTGGGTACTCTCTCTCAGCCTAAGGGATAGTGGTTGCCCCATGTAACTGTTATTCATACACTGTGCAGAAACTCTCTGTTTCTTATTAGGCAATTCTTCTTTACCCAAATTCCCTGTTATAATTAATAAGTTGTTATATTATTTCCCATGTTCAAATCATTGTTGATCTGACTGGGTCAAGACTTAACATATTATTTAAACAATAAGATGATGAAATGACAAAATTAATGACTTTAGTTTCTTTTCACACTGCTGAGACAAAACACCTGACACCCAAAATTAAAAGGGGAAAGGTTTATTGAGCTCACAGTTTGTAGAGGTTTCAATTCACAGTTGGTTCGATCCAAGGCAGGGTGGCACGGCAGAGAGGCATCGCAGAGGAGAAATAGTTCATGGCGGGCAGAAAGCAGCAAAGTAATGAACAAATAAAGCAGCAAGAGACAGCAGCCCTCTTTCTGTCCTTTATATTCTATCCAGGCTACACACTCTTATGGCAGGTAGCACTAACACCCAGTGTGGGTCTTTCCATTATCCACACCTAGAAATATGTCAAACCAATCAATGAAATAATTTAGTAATCACACACCCTTGATCTCAACATCAAACAATCCCAGCATCATACACTATAGATCCAGCCACCACTGCAAAGCCCCACCTATGATCACATGAGGCTTTGGGGGAATATCTAGACATAAGCCATAACAATGACTGTGGTTTTCCAATTCATACTGGCTATGTATGGTTTCTCTGGGTACATAATTAAAAATAATTAACCTGGAACTACAAAAATGCAGTTCCAAAACTGCCAACAATCACAGAAAAGATAATTATAAAGCAATAAACAATTTCATGTATTTCTGCTTAGATCAAAGAGGAAAGGATAACACCAATATTTTAAACCACCAAATGTGTGTAATTTATACTATAGCAAGTACAAAACTAATACGTAAACAGACGTTGAAACTGGTACCTGGCTAAGACATTGGTTCACAAAGTGCATCTAAGCCTAGTGTGGTAGTATACACCAATGATCCGAGCTACTGGGCAACTTAACAAGATCCTGTCTGAAAATAAAAATTTTAAAAGAAATATAAATGTAGCTCAGCAACAAAGCACTTGCCTAGCATGCTCACTTTAACTCCCAGTATACCACAAAGACACACACACAAGTGCAGTCTAGAGACCTGTAAGAGCACCTCAAACCCTTCCAGGAGGTCTACTAGGTCAAATTAGTAAGACTAAAACATCACCTTAAAAAAAAAAACAAACACCTTTATCATGCTTATTCTTTCACAATATCCAGAGGCTTCCAGGGTGTATAATATCAACAGATGATGCAGAAACACACAAGGCTCTAGTTATCTTTAATTAATCCAGATAAGTTTATAACAAAAATTTAATATTTATCAAATGTTAAGAAATATATATATATACACACACATATATACATATATCTAGGCAAAGGCAGGAGGATCACTATGAATTCAAGACCAGCCTGGGCTACATAATTAACTCAAGGCCAGCATGAACTGCATAGCAAAACCCTGTCTCAAAAAATAAACCAATTTTGCATGCTTATATCTGGTAATCTGAGCAACTGATTTGAAAACAACAATACGCAATAGAACAACCACTGGTGAATTCCTACCATCTTGTCTAGTGAAACTCTGCATCGTCTCTATTTTTTCTGTGGGGTGGGGGGGTAGTCTTCTGGTACTGGGAATCGAACTCACGACCTTGCGCTTGCCAGGTAGACACTGTGCCACTGAGCTAAAACCCTAGCCCCCTCTAATTTTTTTAATAATTTTTTTTTTTTATTCTCTTTAATGGTTTGAACAATCTTCCATTCTCACATCTGGTAATCTGAGCAATTTAGCTGAAGGTAACAATATGTAACATAACAACCACTGTTAATTCCTATCATTTTGTTTTGAAACACTGTATCATTTTTAATGTTCTTGCTTTGTTTTGTTTGTCTGTGATGTTGGTAATTTATGATTGTTCTTTTTTTACTACTCTCTTTAAAATAAATGAATGAAAGAAAGAAAGAAAGAAAGGAAGGAAGGAAGGAAGTCAACTTTTACATTTTAAAAAGGACTAGAGATGTCACTCAGTATGAAGGGTCTGGCTTAAATACTCTATTTTTTAAAAATGCCTGGTTTAAGTAAGACAGCCTATACAACAGACAACTTACATAAATAACGAAAAACTAGGAAGATAATTAAGGATGCATTTCAGGAAAATATAATCCTGTATTCTTTACCTAATAAAACTTTTTATTTAAGTAAAAAATGCACAAAAATCCTCAGAGTGCCCAAACATATAATTTGTATAAGCAACAAGAAACTACATTCTAAAAAAAAAGAAAGAAACTACATTCTAGGACCCAAAAGAGCTCTGATATTTATGCCCTTTTCCCATCTCCGTACAGCTTTTTAAATGTTAATTTTCAGAGAACCCTTTTCCTTGCCAGCTAATGTGACAAATCTTCCAACAAGGTTCTCTAAAGGTAGAATAGGGTACCAAGTCGGCTAACACATCTAGCACTTCATTTGATAGAGATTAAAGAAGATAAATTAACTATTATTCAAACAAAAATCTGGTACCTTTAATATCATTTCTGGTCCTACTGCTCAAATAAATTATTCCATCCTAAAAAAAAAAAAGTAATCATTATACTGTAACCATGTACAGTACTAATACTAATAAAACATTTTTAAAAGACAAATACCATAGACATCACAATTTTTGAAGTCCTCAATTTTAAAAAATCTGCATTTATTTTTGTCGTATCACCAAAGAACACAAAGTCAGGTCAAACCTTAAAAAACAAAGGTTGTGGCCAGGTGTGGTGCCACACGCCTTTTATCTTAGCACTTGGAAGGCTGAGGTAGGACAATACCTAAAAGTTTGAGGCCAGCCTGGGCTACACAGTGAGTTCAGAACCAGCCTGAACTACATAGCCAGACGCTGCCTCAAAAAATAAAGTGTTGGAGCTCAGAATGGCGGCTCACATCTGTAATCCTAGCACTCTGGGAAGCTTAGGCAGAAAGGTCACAAGTAACAGCCTAGCAAAGGCAACTTAATGAGTTAACAAGACCTTGTCTCAAAATAAAAAATAAAAAAGGGTTAAGGATGTAGTTCAATGTAAACACCTTAGCTTAAATCCTCAGTAGCACAAAATTTTTAAGAAGAAGTACTAAAACTCCTCTTTCAAGAATTTGAAATATGTTACCAGGCATGGCGGTGCACGCCTGTAATCCCAGCACTCAGAAGCTGAGGCAGGAGGGTTGCCACAAGTTCGAGGCCAACACAGGGTACACAGTGAGTTCAAGGCCAGCCTGAATTACACAGTAAGACCCTACCTCAAAGAATTTGAAATATTTCAACTATATTCAGCTCAAAATAAGTCATCTAGTATCATCACAGTCCAAGTTCCATTATAAAAGGGCTATAATAAAGCAGTGTGAAACTCTAAGTCAATTTTTTAAAAACCTGTATTTTCTCATTCAGCATGAGGAAGATCTCCAACCAAATGCCCCGGACTTAAACTACCTGTGCTATAAACCCTGAACAATGATACACATGTAAAAGGATGCTGCTGCTACTACAGAAGAAGTGAAGGTTTTAAATGTATCTATAGTTCATAGCTGGACATTTTTAATTTTTGCTTTAAAACAAGTCAACAGTTTAAAGCATGGTAGTAATAAAATAAAGCACATCATTTAACAAATATTCACTATAGGGGCCAGGGATATTGCTCAGCGGCATAAGCGCTTGCCTGGCAAGCCTGAGGTCATGAGTTTGATTCCCGGTACCAAAAAAAAAAACAAATATTCATTATATATTTATTTTATGCACTTTTCTAGGAACTGACAATCCAAGGTCATTACAAACACTCCATTTTACTAAGAACCTATTTTCTTTACAATACAAATATACATATCTAATACAAAAGCCTATATCATCAATTTAGTCCTTGCTGCTTTCAGAGTAATTTTTCAGAGACTAAGTTATTTTCCAAACCCTAACATTATATTCTAAGCAGTATAACTTTATAGCAACTAGCACAGTGACGATGAGTACAGGGATTAAAAAGGCAATATTCCTCCTAATCTAAGCAGTCAGAAAATGAAAATTAACAGAAAAACGTAAAAGATTTCACAGATTTCTGTCAGCTTGAACAACTGAAGGTATATCTATGACTGTCCCACCAGGCAGCTTATACCACTGGTGGTAGAAATGAATCTGATCACTTTTATCAGTCTTTTTACTAATAAAATTAATAAAAAGCTGCCCGATGGGATGATCATGAATGTACCATCCATCAGTGGTTCAAGCTGTACAACAGGCAAGCATACAAATTACAGCCCCAGGCAAGAGTAATGTTGCGAGTTCGAGACCAGTGTGGGCTACAAAGTGAGCTCAAGGCCAGACTGAGCTGCATAGGGAGACCCTGACTCAAAAAGACAAAAAAAAAAAAAAAATTTACAGCTCCATAGTTCAAAATTTCCAAAAAAAAATGTCCAAAGTGAGTAACTCCAAGAGAAAAGTGCCCCTCTTTCCCCTCAAACACATATCAACTTAAAAAATAGCAAAAAATTCCCAAATCTTACAGTCATTCCTAGCCAGGTATGGCAGCCTATCCCTGCGTGGAGGAAAAGGAAGTGGAGGGAAAGGAAGTGGAGGGGAGGGGAGGGAGAGGAAAGAGGAAAGGGGAGAAGAGGGAGTAAGAGGGGAGGGACAGGGGGAGAGGAGAGTAAAAGAAAAAGGCTGAAAGAAAAATTGCTGAAACTTTATCTGTAGGATAGATTTGATAAATGCTGGCAATGTAATTCAGATTCAATACTATATTTAGCCACACCTTCTGCACCTTTTAGATGCATTACTCTTAAGTAGCAAAAGTGTTAGAAAAACATTTGTTAAAGCAAGATAATTTTCTAAAACAGGGTGGTTTTCTAAAGTTGTAATTTCAAGCTGGGTATGGTGGCACAAAACTGTAATCTCAACACTTGCGAAGCTGAGGCAGGAGGATTGTTGCAAGTTGGAGACTAGCCTGGGCTACAAAGTGAGCTCAAGGGCAGCCTCAACTACATAGCAAGACTCTGTCTCAAAAAGAGAAAAAAATAAAGAAAGCTGAAACTTCAAAGCCAGGCATGGTGGTCCACACCTGTCATCCCAACACTCAGGAAGTCAGCCTTGAACCCTATCTCAAAAACAAAAACAAAAACAAAATGAGACCCTGTCTCAAATAATTAAAAAAAAAAAAAAAAGAACACTCTTTCTGCAATATAGTTCTAACAATTTTAAACACAGTATTTTTTATTCACTAGTCTTTCTGTCAGAAATGTTAGGAATGCCACACTACAAAGAATCATGGTTTAAATCCAAACATTAACATCTCCTATATAATGTCTAAGAATAGTATTATTCTCTTCCATGCCAAACAGAAATAGCTCAAGTCTCCAATCAGTGTTTAATAACTATAAACATTAAGATTTGTTTGTTTTTATAAAGCCAAATAATGATGCAAAGAGCAATAAACTGAGCTTCAGTTTCATCCCATTTTAACACACAAATGCCTATTAAGTATTCTGCGAATTGCATTGTTCTGAGTACCATACGTAGCATAATATAACCTCTTTTATGCTAAATACAAATAATCAAATCTCCAAAGCTTAGAAGACCATTTTCCTCACCTCTGCACCACGTTTTGGCACCAACTATCAGAAAACTGAGAACACAATGATCCAGGCAGGTTGAGCAAAAATAGTACCAAGGGCATAGCTTAAAAAAGAGAGGATAGCTGTCCTGCACCTACGTATCAGGTTTGGCTGGGAAACAGTAAATCATCTGATAGTACACACAAAATAAAATAGTTAAGCCAGCAATAGAGTAGTAGACATGTTTATAGGCCAAATGTATTCAAATAAAAACAAGATCCCTCTTTTGAATCACACTATGCAAGCACTTTCTACTTACTTCCATCTAAAGATATATTTAATATAAACAATGAATATTATTGTACCATTTTAAATTCTGCTTTTCTGCAACTACATCCTCAAATTTACTGTAAGCTTCCCACTGAGGCAGGAGGATCACAAGTTTGAGACCAGCCTGCACTACACAGTGAGCTCAAGGGCAAGCTAGAAGTCACAGTAAGACCAAACAAAAATCTCTGTTACTGTACCTTTTTCATAAAATTCAAATAGGGGCTGGGGATTGAGCTCAGTGGCACAGCGCCTACCTGGTAAGCGCAAGGTCATGAGTTTGATTCCTGGTACCAGAAGAAAAACAACAATAACAACAACAAAAATTAATATAAAATTCAAATATATTTTTGTTTCCAACTTAGAAAAATTAAAATAAGGCATATAGTTGTCCAAATGTATAACCCATTTAAGTTCATAAGTATCTTTTTTAATTTTATATGCTTCTTTTTCCCAGAACAAATTAAATTTCATCTGACTACTCATCAAAGGATTTCTGCATACTAAACTGACCACTAATCAATTATAATCCATATCTGAGCAACAAACAACTGAAAAAAGTGAAACTTTTTAAAATTCTCACTTACTGTAACACCTAAAATAATCAGAAACAAATCCTACTAAAGATATCCACCACTACACTGAAAAATAAAACACTGCTGAGAAAAACAAAAGAAACGAATAAACAGAGACACAATTTCAAACACTGGAAGACCCAATGTTGTTAAGATGACAGTTCTCTCCAAAATGATCTACATATTCAATACAGGACTAAAATTCCACATACCTATAATCCCAGCACTTGGGAGGCGGAAGCAGGAATAGCACTAGTTTGAAACTAGACCAGCCTGGGCTGCACTGCAAGTCCATGACTGACCAGCATAGACTATATAGAGACCCTGACTCAAAAAACATAGCAAGCCAGGCACAGTGATACATACCTGTTATCCCAGCACCCTGGAAGGCTGAGGAAGGAGAATTACAAGTTTAAGCCCTACCTGGACAACTTAGCAAGACCTTGTCTCAACATTAAAAAAATTAAAATTGAGCTGGGGGTCCAGCTCAATGAAAAGGCCCTGGGTCCAATCTCCAGTACCAGAAAGAGGAGTTGAGGGGGGAGGACACAAACTTAAGTGTTAAATGGAAAACGCTGAATTAAAATCTGTATCTGACTCCGAAGTCCATACTTCTACCACCACCTTCATTAAGTGCACAAACAATATATTATAGCTACTACTTATGGTATGGTCAGAACTAAAAAAATAATGTTTTTAAAGGAGAAAATTCTTTATACAACTTTTTTTTTTTTTTTTTT
>NW_004955454.1:4166740-4258193 GCF_000276665.1 Chinchilla lanigera | reverse complement strand
TTTTTTTGGTTTTTCTCCGGTACCGGGAACCGAACTCACGACCTTGCACTTGCCAGGCAGGCGCTTTGCCGCTGAGCTAAATCCCCAGCCCCTCTTTATATAACTCTTAAAATCTTATTATAATGGTCATTCTAATTTCTCAAGATCTATACAGTGGCTCTGAGTATTGCTTCTGAAACAACAATTAGCACAAAAAATGCAAATATACATAAAGAAACAACAGTCCTAAATAGTAAAGAAAACCCAAAAAATCTAAGATAAATTGTCATTTACTTACATTGAACCAAAATATGCAAAATCAGCAAATACCTCCTTCCATAAATCATCTGTATTAGAATATAACACAACCCATTATTTCAACTATTTCAGAAATAAAATCTGTCCAGGTAAAATATTTGGTTTGTAAGGTCAACCTTTGAGGCAAAAATCAAAACGTTGTTTCTCCCATTGGTACATAACAATCATTCAAAGCCCTAACTTATCTTGCATAATTTCCTCAAGAACACATCTTTCTTATTTTTTTATGTTGCTCCAGATGGAAAAATTAAAGAGCTTAATTACCACTTACACTTTCTCTACAAGTCATCAATCTAAAAATAAAAAAAAACATGTCTACAACCTTTTCCAATATTGCTCAGTTCTACAACACAAGGTCTTCTAACCACAATATAAAAGAAAAGGAAGGAAGGAAGGAAAGGAAGGAAAAGAAGGAAAAGAAGGAAGGAACGGAAGGAAGGAGGGGAAGAGAGAAAGACTGACCTAGAATATATAACCACCTGCAGGTCTTACACTCTCCTTAGGCTATAAGTGTAATAAAAACCTTAATGGAAAGAATAATAGTTTTCTTCTTAAACAACATGATTTATAGCACTAATTATGCTAAAATCAAAATCAAAAGCCACAGACGTACGTGTATGTGTGTGTGTGTGTATATGCTAATAGCAAATAGATGACTACATACATACAAGCTTTAGGTCAAGATATTAGTTAACTGCCTGCTTATCTAGTTTCAAAGGTCTGTGAACAATAACTAGAAATACAACAATCAAGCAATCTTGTTTCTTATTAATCTCAAACTGCAACCAAACTTCTGGTTTAAAAAGTAGTTAGGAGAAATGACATTTGAGTAAGAACTACAAAACACACTCTATATTTACTCTAGGTTCTACTTCTGGATGAAGTAATCCACCAATCACATTACTCTGAGCCAAACAACACAAACTTAAATATTTAAAAAGCTGTCATACTTAACAAGAAACTATGCCCTGCTGAAAAGAACTACAATTTAGGGGCTGGGGATACAGCTCAGTATTAAAAGCACCTGCCTGGCAAGCATAAGGTCCTGTGTTCAACCCCTGGTACCAAAAAAAAAAAAAAAACAACAAACTACTTGCAAGTCTAGGGATATAGCTTGGCAGTGCAGCAAAAGCTTAGCATGCCCAAGCCCTGGGTTCAATCTCGGCACCTCCCCTAAAGAGGTAAAAAATACTACCAGTTTCATATCAATTTAAAAAATGTTTCATGAAAAGCAAATTTCAGAATATAATATCAACTGCATCGTTTGAAAATATGCGAAACAATATTGCAACCTGTTTATGAATGATTGCTATGGAGTAATTCTATAAAAAACAGCCAAAAGAAATAATCAACACCAGGGGCTGGGGATTTAGCTCAGCGGCAAAGCGCCTGCCTGGCAAGTGCAAGGTCGTGAGTTCGGTTCCCGGTACCGGAGAAAAACCAAAAAAAAAAAAAGAAAAAAAGAAATAATCAACACCAAATTCAGGATAACAGTTGTGACGAAAGTAAAATAATACAAGACGATACTTCAACTGTACATAAATTTTTTTTCTTTAAAAACATGGACAGCTGGGTGTGGTGGTGCACACCTGTAATCCCAGCACTCAGAAGGCTGTGGCAGGTTCAAGACCAGCCTGGGTACAAAGTGAGCTCAAGACCCTGAACTCCACAGCGAGACCCTCTCTCAAAAAGACAAAAATAAAAAAATAAAAATAAAAACATGTGGAACACACTAGGCATGATAAAGGATGCCTATCATCCCAGCACTCTGGAAAGCAGTCCCAGAAGGATCACAAGTTCTAGCCCAACTTGGGCATTTTAACGACTTAAGTGTGACCCTGTCTCACACAGGCCCTGGATTCAATCCTGGGAGTGTGGGGTGAACCTTAAGAGATTTTGCTCTAGCTTTATGGTGGATATATATTATTTATCTTGGTCTATAGCTTCCTATACATCCAATATTTTTTAATCTGTTAGCCAAATAAAATACATCAAATAAAAAAAAAACACATCTAAGCCAGGCATGGTGCCATACACCTGTAATCCCAGCACTGTAAAGCTAAGACAAAAGATGGCAAGTTTAAGCCCACCCTGGGTAATTTAGCAATTCAGCAAGACCCTGTCTTACAAACAGCTAAAGATGTAGCTCAGTATGGAAGCCCTAGGTTCAATCCCCAAAATTAAAAAAAAAAAAAAAATTATCTGCCTACAGCGACTGCTAAATGCCCAATATGCCAGCTGCAGAAGTCAACACTGAGCCCCCAACATGGCACCATTCCCCAGGGTGATCAGCCTCTGATCTGGTGGCAGGCTGATTATATTGGATCACTTCCATCATGGAAGGCACTGTGCTTTGTCCTCATTGGCATAGACATGCATGATGGATATGGATTTGCCTTCACTGCACGCACTGTATCTGCCAAAACTACCATCCATGGACTCAGAGAATGTCTTCCCCACTGCCATGGAATTCCACATAGCACTGCCTCTTACCAAGGAACACACTACAGACAAAGAAGTGAGGCAATGGGCTCATGCTTATGGAGTTCACTGGCTCCCATGTTCCTCACCATCTAAAAGCAGCTCGACTGACAGGAAGGTGGAATGGTCTTTTGAAGGCATAGTTACGGTGCCAGCTAGGTGGCAACAGCTTGCAGGGCTGGGGTAAGGTTCTTCAAAAAGCTGTATATGCTTTGAATCAGTGTCCACTATATAGTACTGCATCTCCCATAGCCAGGGTTCATGAGTCCAGAAATCAAGAGGTGGAAGTAGGAATGGTACCACTCACCATTAACCCCAGTCATCCACTCACAAAATTTTTGCTTCCTGTCCCCATGATCTTATGTTCTGCTGGCTTAGAAGTCTTAGTTCCAGAGCGGGAAAGGCTTGTACCAGGAAGCACAACGATGATACCGCTGAACTGGAAGCTAAGACTTCCCACCCCCAGGTCATTTTGGACTCCTCATGCTTTTGAGGAAACAAGCTAAAAAGGGAGTCAGTGTTATCAGCGATTACTGATGCAGACTATCAAGGGGAAATTGGACTAGTACTCCACAGTGCAGGAAAGAAGAATGTAGGCAGAGTGCTGGAGATCCCTCAGGGTGCCTCTTAGTATTACCATGCCCTATTAAAGTCAGTGGAAAACTACAACAACCTAATATAGGCAGAATGATCAATGGTCCAGAGCCTTCACGAATAAAGGTATGGTATGGGTCACTCCACCAGAGAAAGAACCAAGACCTGCCAAGGTGCTTGCCAAAGGGCAAGCATAGTGAAAGAAGGTAGTTCTAAATACCAGCTACAACCCCATGATCTCCTACAGAAAAAAGGATTGTAATTGTACTATTTCTCTCCTAATATGCTTATAATATTGATAGACTTAATACTGGTTGTTAAGGATTGTTAAGCTGTGTTATAATGTTCATTTGTGAAATGGTAATAACGCATCACTCAAGGAAAACTTACTTCTATTCTGGTGAGGGAATTAGTGCATTTCCTTTTGCATGCAGGATAGTTACAACATGTTAGGTGTAATTATAAGAATGTCTTTGTATCTGCAGACTGATTTAAAGAAATGCATCTAGCTGCCAAGTTGACAAGGGGTAGATTATAATGGTTGACATCTTGTGTCCATTTAAGAAGTCTAAAAGCTTAACTAACTCAGCAGTTCTACATCCTGGGGTGCACGGGACATGCCCTTACTGCTCTAGGATGTTATTCATTGTGTCAACTTGACCAGTTTAGACGTCTAGCTAAGTGATTCTAGCTAAGTGATTCGGCAGGGCACCAGGGTCCTTACTTTGTAAACATCCTCAGGCTGTGCAAAAGGCAGAATGAAGATGATGTGGGTGTAAAGAAGCCCGCCCCCTGGGCAAGTAGCCTGCATACTGTAACAAAAGAGAAACGAGGAAGGCCTGATTGCTGGTTCTTCAGAGGAGCTCCAGTCTCCGCCTTCAGTTTGCACACTGCCTCCTGGCTTCTGATGCAAATTGTTCAGCTTCACCTGGGACTCTTCAGCCTTCCAGGTAGACTCTTTAGCTTTCCACTGCAGACCCATCGGTCTCCTCATACAGACTTGCACAGAACACTACAGTGAGCTCCAGACCTTGGACTGCTTCAGCCTCCAGTGTGCAGACACCCTCCGCATGCTTCCTCATCCAACTCTCTGGCTGACCACAATAAGCCAATCTTGTAATTTCTTACACATTTGTATGTCTTGTGTTATACCTGTTTCTCTAGCAAACCCTGAATGATACACCCCTGAAAAATTTATCTCGTTCCTTTTGCTAGTTTAATGCTGTGTTTTATGCCTATTTTCCATTTTCCCATTGCTGCCAAGTAAACACAATTTTAATTCTTAATTACTGAATTACACTTTCACTTGGTAAAAGAACTCAAACCTTGGTACAGTACTCAACACATGCTGATGCAAAACTTTTGTCCCAGGGGCCGGAGATATAGCTTAGTGGCACAAGCACCTGCCTGGCAAGTGCAAGGTCTGAAGTTTGATTCCCAGTACCCAGGAAAAAAAAAAAAAAAAAAAAAAAACAAACCTCCTGTCCCAGTAGTTGTAATTCTTTTGGTACTTGCCACTGAAACTTGTTGGAGTCCCTAGCCTTGTGACTCCTTATCTTTTCCAGTCCAAACAACTACTTCGGTATTCTTCATTTTTTAGTACTCACTGTGGCTCCCAGAACCAATTAGCAAGCACCAAGATATCACTGCACATGTTTCATCCTTTTCCTGAGTTTTCTTTTCTAAACACATTTTATTCTATTTCTGGATCTTTTATTTTAAATTACCATAATTTTTACTGGAATGAAAAAGGATAAAATACATTTCAAGGAAATAAAAAGTAACCCTGTTCCATTCTGCTAGTCTTCTTAACCTATCATCCACCACTACCACTTCCCCGCTGACCAAAGAAATGGGTTTATATTAATACAACTATGTATGTGCCACTGAATTATAATTTCAGAATTAAAGTGATTACGCTAGGGGATGAAAAGAAATTAAGATGTGTTAATGTCCATGTACCATCTCGCCACAATGAATATAATCATGTACTACAAACATGCATTAATAAAAATATTATTTATGTACTTATTTTAAAAAAAATGAATATGTTGCTAATGAAAACTACCATAGATAATACACTAACAATAAACACACCCAAAAGATAAAAGCCTACGTGGCCAAAATTTAATAACCTAAGGCCAGGCATGGTAGCACATGCCTGTAATCCCAGCACTCAGGAGGCTGAGGCAGGAGAATCGTTGCCAGTTTGAGACCAGCCTGGGCTACAAAGTGAGCTCAAGGCTGGCCCAAACTGCAGAGCAAGACCCTGTCTCAAAAAGACCAAAAAAAAACAAAAACAAAAACAAAATTTAATAATCTAATTAACTTCGCCTCTTCAAGACCTTATGATTTGTATGCTTTGTTTTCTACTACACAGATGTTATGAAAATACAAACATCTACCAAAAATATGTAACAGCTATGAAGAAAATTCTGCTTTCCTGTAACTATCCACTTAAAAAAAAAAAAAAGTTTTTGTGGTACTGGGGATTAAATCCAGGGCCGCTGCACTAAGCTACATCCCCAGTGCCCCCTCCATTTTTGAGACAAGGTCTTACTATAGTGCTAAATTGTTCAGGTTGGGTTCAAACTTAAAATCTTACCTCAGCCTCTCAGAGTACTGGGATTATAGACAAGCGGCTACCATGTCTCGCTATGAGGGGAAAGAAGAAACTTTTTAAGTGTCCTTTCCCTCAGGTGTTTTCCTATGCCTGAAGATAATCTGGCAATTTTCAGAATTTAGCTTGCCTTTTCCTTCCGTCTGGACACTCACAACAATCTGAGTCAAGCTATATCATTAGCCAATATATACCTTCCTCTAGCTGTCTAACACATGGTATACTCCAATCCAGAAAATTCAAAACCAGGAGTAACATTAGAAACTCCCCTATTTAATCAATTCCTCAACTTCCAATTTCTAAGTATCAAATGTATGTATTTAACAAAGACTCTAAAGAGGTTATTTTTAACAAAGTTAAAGCCTTTCACTCAGCAGTAAGCTCAAAAGAACATGAGCCAAGTTAAGTTTTTAAGGACCATTTATTTACCACCTGCTAAATACCAGAACTGCTTACAGATATGAACAAAGTTGTATCTTCCTTACCCTCAGAAAATATACATTCATGTGCCACATAACACTTCAAGCAATTACATATATACAACAATGGCCCCAGAAGATTATAATGGAACTTAAATATTTCTACTGCCTAGTGACTTTATAGCTAATGAAAAGCCACAGTGTAAGACATTACTCATGTGTTTATGGTAATACTACTTTATAATCATGATAAGTGACTATATTACTGGTTTAAGTATTTACTATACTATACGCTTTCCTCACTAGAGTGTACGCTTAAGTTTACTATTTATTTTAAAACAGTATGGCTTGTTACACTCACAATAGTCTCATTCACCTTGTGTTTACTGAGTCTCTTAACTCCACTAAGGGACCATGTCAAATGATCAATTTATGCCATCTAAGTTTGTGTAAACACGCCATGATGTTCACATGAATCATCTAACAACATCTCAAAACATAACTCTGTCTTTTAAGCGACTGTACAGTCTATTCGGCAGCCACCAGATTCTATACAAAGGGTAGCAAATCATATGCTTTTAAAGGCCAAGTAGAGAACCTACATAGGTAGAGCAGCTCCACCTAAGTCAGTACCAGGAAGAACTACAAAATGCACAAATGCCTAAAATAATTCTAAATCAGCTTTAAAAGAATGCTATCAACCCAGTGATGGTGGTGCAGGCCTATAATCCCAGCGGTAGGGAGGCTGAGGCAAAAGGTCTGCAAGAGGCAAAGGACTGGACATTTTAGCAAGACTCTGTCTCAACATTCTAGTTCAGTGGTAGACTACCCTAAAGAAAAGCAAAGTAGGGGCTCTGAATTTTGTTCAGTGACAAGAGTGCATACTTAGCATCCTAACAACCCCTGGATTCAATACCCAGCACTGGGGAGAAAAAAAGTAGATGTAGATTTACTCACAAGGAAAACTACTCACAAATATTAATTTTTAAAACACTAAACCAGGGTATCAGTGCATGCTCATAATTCTGGCACTCTGGGAGGCTAAAAAGATTACAAACATGAACCCACCCTGAGCAACTTAGTGACTTAGCAAAATCTTGCCCCAGCACTACTAAAAAAGGGGCTGGAGATGTAGCTCAGTGTAAAAGCCCTGGGTTCAATCCACAGTACCAAACACACTCACATACACACGTGCTCACACATGCTCACACATATATACACACACACATTAATTATAAGCCAAGATGGCAAGCAGCACCTGCCAGGCTCCCCAGTGCCATTTTGGTCATATCCAGAAACATAATTCCGTATCACAGCTGAAACAAGTTGACAAGTGTGGGCTTTCTGAGAATTGCTCACAGCAGACATAGTTGGCAGCCAACATGTCCGGCAAAAACAAAAACTAGCTCCCCAGCAACCTTCAGCAGTTATAGAATCTGAAATAGCAGAGCCACTGGTCTACATGGAAGAGTTTTTACAGAGATGTAATATTTGCTACAAATCTGATGTGAAGATCTTCAAATTACCAAGTAAAGTCAACAAAGAACTGAGTTTATAATTTACAGTATTTATGCAGATTGGTCACTGCTGCCCAGAACAGAGATAACTTTCCTCAAGAGCTGAAGGATGTGCTTTACTACAACTGTCATGCCTTGCATTTAAATCTTTTAATAACATTTTGCAAAACTATCTGAAAAATAAGAACCCTACCAATGCAACAACTTTGCTAGAGCTCTTCTTTAAATTTCTGTTGCATAAGCTTCTGAGACTTTACTCATGTTGTGACTAGTAGCAAGAATATAAGTACAAACCACAAAAACAAATTAATATAATATTATAGACTTTCACATAAACCGCATTAAGATAAGCAATGCAACTGTAGTCAAAATATCCTTGGGGGCCGGGCCTGGTGGCACACACCCTTAATCTCAGCAATCCGGAGGCTGAGGCAGGAGGATCACTGAGAGATCAAGGACAGCCTGAATTGCACAGGGAAACCCTGCCTCAAAAAGACCACAGGGGGAAAAAAAAAAAATCTTTGGGCTGGATGGTGGCACACACCTATAATCCTAGCACTTGGGAGAATGAAGCAGGAGGATCACCACACATTGGCGGCCAGCCTAAACTACATAGTGAGGCCCTGTCTCATATCTACAAAATAAATAAATAAAACTTTGGATGTGATGATTGACCTCTTCAGAAGAAACATCTGAACTGAAGCCAACCAAATACTGTCAATGCTATCAAAATTGTGTGTTTCTCCAAGGTCACCAAGATACTGGTAGCTGCCATGGCATTCTTTGTAGAACAATATGAAAAAGAGAAACAAACAGAACAGTGTCTCAAAACCTGAAGATAAACAGGAATGGTAGGGGCCGGGGATTTAGCTCAGCAGCTCAGCGGCACAGAGCCTGCCTGGTAAGCACAAGGTTTTGAGTTTGATTCCTGGTACAGAGGGACAGGCATGGTGGTGCTCACCTGGTGTAATCCCAGCACTCAGGAGGATGAGGCTGCGGATCACCATGAGTTTGAGGCCAGGATGGGCTACAATAGTGAGTTCAAGTCCAGCCTGAACTACATAGTGAGACCCTATCTAAGAAGGAGAAAAAAAAGAACATTGGGATAAAGAAAAACAGCAAGACATCTCCAAGTACAAGAAGGGAAAAGATGTGCCAAAAACAAACAAAAAAAAAAGGTTGAAAAGGTTATCAAAGTGCCCAAGAAACAGAAAAAGAAAAAAAAAAAAGTGTTTAACTGTTCAGCTATTCACTTGATTTAAGACCTCCAAAGTTTTGCATAAAAGCTACTAAGGCAGTTAAGGAGAGACCTGATATGAAAGTCCTGACAGTGAACTTATCTCCAGATCAGCAGGAATTCATGAGCTTTTTAACTTCCACGCCTCTGGGCAAGTTTCTGCAAACACACTAAAGAAAGGTAACAATCACTCTGTTGTACAAGCATTTCATCACCTAGGAGCCCTAGAGATTGTTAAATCATTGCTCTAACTAACCATCCATTTTGTTGTCTTAGACAAGAATTGTGGAGGAAGTCACAACAGTAGGAACCAATACTTTTAAAACAAAAATAAACAAAACAAAACAGCTCAATGTCCTCTAGCCATGAATTAAGAACCTCCGCAAGATCTGGCCCAACAGCATAAAACAAGATGAGACAGTGAGGACGTCTGCTTCAACTCTGAATCAATTCTTCTGAATTCACAGAGGGCTCAAAATAAATCAAAAGTGAGAAGTGAATGCTAAAGATCACAGTCCAGCAACATACTGAGGAGAAGAGAAATATTGTTTGTTTTTGTTTTGTTTTGTCTTTTAGAGACAGGATCTCACTACACAGTTCAGGCTGGCCTTGAGCTCACTGTAGCCCAGGCGGGTCTCCCACTCAGTCTCAAGCGCTGGGATTACAGGTGTGAGCCACCACACCTGGCTAGGAGCATAACTTCTGAAAGTTCAGGAGAAACAAAATGGTTTAAAAAAAAAAAAAGGATGGGAAAGCACTGGTCTCAGCAAGGAGGAGGAGGCTGATAGGGAATACCTGGCTTGAGGAGCACCAATGCTTCAATGAAGAACAGCAAGAAATCTCAAGAAGTTCAACAGTATGCTTATGGAGGAGCAGAGAGCCAAAGCTGCAGAAAGACGTCCAAAAAATCCACCTGGCACAACTAAGGAAAAAATTCAGTGCTGTCCCCAAGAAAACCAGGAGGAAATTCAGTGATGAGGAGCAAATTACATTATAGAACATGTACAGCTTTCATAAAAAAGCCAAAGTCTAGGGCACAGGCCTGTAGTGCCAGCTATTCAGAAGGCTGAGGTACGAGGATTGCCTGAGCCTAGGAGTTGGGGGCCAGCCTGGGCAATACAGCAAGACCTCAATCTCAAAAAGGAAAGAAAAAAAAAAAAAAAAAAAACTCAAAGTCTGACCAAGAGATGAGACTAGCAATAGCTAGAAAGACAGATCATAAAGAATGTATGAGAGCTGGGCATGGTGGCGCACACCTATAATCCCAGCACTCGGGAGGCTGAGGCAGGAGGATCTTTGCGAGTTTGAGATCAGCCTGGGCTACAAAGTGAGCTCAAGGCCAGCCTGAACTGCATAGTGAGACCCTGTCTCAAAAAAAAAAAAAAAAAAGAACATATGAGAAAGAAAACTAAAATGACCTGGGCATGGTGGTGAACACCTGTAATCCCAGCACTCAGGAGGCTGAGGCAGGAAAATTACCAGAAATGAAGCCAACACACAAGACCAGCCTAAACTACATAGTGAGATACTGTCTCAAAAAACTAAGAGTCCATTTACCAGATCCAGAAACAAAGAGAAGAAAAACAGAACTTTCTGATGATGTGGTATAGCCAAAACATCCACTCAAAATATTGGACTTTCTTTGGAGAAAGCAGCTGGCAGTATGATATGCAACTTTTAAAAGAGAAAAAGTGCTAGGCATGATGCCACATGGCTGTAAACCCAGCAGTTGGGAAGGTGAGGCAGAAGGATCACAACTTGGAGCTCAGTCTGCGCAATTTAGTGAGATCTTGTCTCAAAATTTAGAAATAATTAAACAAAGGGGCAATCCCAAATAACGCTCAAAAAAGTAACTTCCAAGCAATTTTTCCCACTCCAAAGAAAATGCTAAATTTGTGTCATTAATCTGAAAATTAGTAAATCATTACAAAATCCAGAAACACTCTATTTTAAACAGGCAAAAAAGAAAAAAAAGCACTATGCTAAAATAGTGACTGGTTTTTGTTTCTATCTTTTTAAAAGAATTCTACAACATAAAAGGTGAGCTATGTTAACTATGTTAACATAGTTAACTATGTCAGATGTCAAATGTTAACTATGGACTAAGTAATATTGATACTGGTTCTTCCACTGAAATAAACATGTCATACTGATGCTAGATGTTAGTAACAGGAAACTGAGGAGAAGGGAAGTGGAAACTTTGCCTACTACCAGCTCAAATTTCTATAAATGTGGAACTGCTCTTTTAAAAAGTCCATTTTGTAAAAAAAATTCTATATATGCAGACTTGCAAATAAATATTTATATATGCAAAGAGAGCTAGAACAATCTGTATCAAACTGTCAACAGGGATCACCCACAACAAATGAAACCAGAAAAATGAGAGCACCAGGAAGAATTCTACCTTATATCCCTCTGCACTGTCTAAACTTCCTACACTAAGCAATACTAGTGTTGTAAGGAGAAAACTGTCTGGCACATTAAGAGCTTGGATTCTGAAACCAGACCACATGGATTTAGATCCCATTTTCACCCCACTAGCTAAGTCAACAGTTATCTAACTTTCTGCCTCAGTTTCCTTGCCTGTAAAATAGGAATAGTTTGTATTTACAGGCTGTTACTAGGATTAAATGAGAATGCACATATAGCAGTGGAAATTGTCTAATAACTCATTAACATTCATTAACCATTAACAATTATCAGCATCACTCCTAAATTTTCTTCTTACGTCTTATAGGACAAATGAGGAAAACTTGGTTCACCAAACCTCTTTCTAGATCTTCAGTGCAGAAAACACAAAAAGCACACAGATAATATCTGAAAGGCTGCATAAGGCTATATTCCAATAAAAATTTTATTTACTGGGCCAGGTGTGGTGGCGCACACCTGTAATGCTAGCACTTGGGAGGCTGAGGCAGAGGACTACAATGAGTTCCAGGCCAGCCTGGACTACACAGTGAGTTCAAGGCGAACGTGAACTACACAACAAGACCCTATCTCAAAAAAGATTTTTTTCTTAAATTTACAAAAACAGGTAGCAGGCAGGACTTGGCCTGTAGGCTATAAAGTTGGATAACCTATGAAAGAATAAAACACAGTGGGATGTGGTAGAACACTCCTGTAAACCCAGCACTTGGGAGGCTGAGATAGGAGGGCTGCCAAGAGTCTGAGGTCAGCCTGGGCTGGTCCGTTCAAGGCTCCCCTGAAATATACAGGAGGCCCTGTCTCAAAAATAACAACAGAAAAACGAAATTATTTTCATTTAGGGAAACAAAATGTAATTTATACGGGAAAAAGTGCACACCATGCCTTTAATCCCAGCGTTGCAGGAAGATGAAGCAGGAGGAGCACTATGTGAGCTCAACCGGGGCAACTTTAGGGAGCGCTTTCTAAGCTCAACCTTCTCAAAACAAAAAAATAAAGGTTAGAGATGTAGCTCAGTGCAAAGACCCTGGGTTCAATCCACAGTACCACAGGGGGGGAAAAAAGTACACTGGTTAATTGAAACTATCGACGAGAAAGATCTATTCATTTATATATACATGATAGGGATGGAAAAACAAAAACTCTTTTAAGTTCTGGGAATCAGACTCTTACCCCTCATACCTCAAATAGCCCAAAGGCTAAAGAAAAACATATACAGGGGAATAGGCAACTACAAACAGAAGCTTAAAGAAAAGGTGCCTTTCATATTTAATTTTAAATGTTGCCAGATTTCATAATTCACCACCAATCAGCTGCTACCACATATATTGAGAATTACAGGCATACCCAGTCTAAAGTACTTTGAATAGGATACTTCAAACTTCAGAACGGACAAGGTTTATCATTGCTCCTCAAAAAATAAAGCTTTCCGTTTAATTTAACATTTCACTGGGAAAAATTTGTGATCAAACAATTTTAAATGTCTGGACAGATTCCTCGGCGTCTTAAGGAGCTCGGGGATGAATACAGTGGGGATAGTAATACAAGGTTGAGAAATCCAGAGTCTACAAGTGTTAATATTGAAAGACCATCATACTAAAATAAACACAAAAAAAAGCAATCCGCAATTAAGCACTGTACCTTCCACAAACTCAGCTGGACATTTAATCTAACAAAATCTACTGTTGGGGGCCGGGGATACAGCTCAGCGGCACAAGCGCCTGCCTGGCAAGCACAAGGTCCTGAGTTCGATTCCTGGTACCAAGACAAAAAAAAAATCGACCACAAAATCTACTGTTGGACCATCTCACAAAGTTGTAAAAACTCCAAAGGCAAACATTTAAATCAAGGTCAACAGCCAAGGGGGGGGGGAGTTGCCAATCTGAACTTTCTCACAGATCCCTAACAACCTAAAAAAATTTATAACCTCGCCACCAGCAATTTTCACAAGAAACGAACTACAGTTGAAAAGCCAAACGGAGCCGGAGAGCACGGGGCCCAGCACACCACCGCAAGCGGGCTGCCCAGAAGGTGCAGGAGGCTTCCCATCCCGGTCACCGCTGCAGCAGTGCCGAGCACAACCACCCCAAGTCCGCCTCCAGAGAAATTCCTCGAAGTGATACAAGACCCGGGCAGGAAGGAAGAGGAGCGGGCACTGCCTTTCCGAGCGCAGCAGGGAAGGGCACCGCGCCCGAAGGCGACGACACCTAGCAGAGCCGGGGCTCGGACACCCGCCCGGAGCGGCGAGCGGCAGCGGGCGCCGGCAACTGTGACAGCAGTGACAAGGAGGGCGGGTCCGGCCGGGCCCCGCAGGGCAGCCCCTCGGGCCCCCGCAGCCCGCTGGTGGCGGCGGGACAGAGACCGGGGCCAAGCCGAGGGCCAGGTCCACACGCGCCGCGCGGCCCGCGCCGGGCACCTCTGCCCCTTCAGCCCGCACCGCCGCCCCGACCCCGGGCGCTCCCGGCGCGCCGGGGAAGCCGCGCTAGCACTCCCGAGACCCTCACCCGGAGCTGGTCGCCGCCTGGCCGCACGTCTCGGACTCCTAGAAAACCACCGCTGGAGGGGAAGGGGAGGAGGGGGAATGGAGGAGGGAGGGAGCCCAACACCAAGTAGGCGCAGCCGCTGCCTCCACCGCGATACCGCCTCTGGACCGAGCTCCCGCCGCCGCCACAGCCACCACCGCGTCTCCCCGCCCCCACGACTGCGCGGCGCCGTGACGCGCATCGCACGAGGTAGCTCGAGCCAATAAGACCGCACACGGTGCGCAGCCGCGCTGGCCCAAACCGGAAGCGGCCCCTCTGACCGCTCTAGAGCCTTGGTGCATCTTGGGAGTTGTGGTTCCATCAGAAACTCAACGTAAACGGTGTCGCGCGTCCAGGCACTACGGAAGAAGTTCTCCGCGCGAGCGCTCACAAAACTCCGGGTTTTTTCCTCCCACAGAAAAGGGGAGCAGCCTAAAGCTGTGCAGGAAGGAGCCGCTCTGACGCTCGGACGCTTTTACCTGTCACTATGGATACAGGCCACACCTCTTGGCAGAAGACGGAATTTAGGGATTTGGGCTGGAGCGCACGTTTCTATTAACGGCCAATATAGTGCTAGGCATCGTTTTGTGAATTTCAAGAGCTTTAGTCAAAGCTTGCCCAAAACAGTAGCTCTTGATAGTTATTACATTATTAACGTATTACGATGTATGCCTTACTACTTTTTCAAAAAAAAATTAATCCACTCGCTTTTAGCGTATAATTCAGAATTATTTTTAATGGTTTTAAGGTAATGGAAGATTAGAAACTACCAGAGCATTAAATATGTCTCCATTTGCCCAGAATGAGTGACTTTCCTCAAGGAAGCTTTAAATTGAGTTATAGGTTCTTAGAAAGCAAAACAGGTGTGGTTATGAAGCAGTTGATTTTATATAAATCCAAGTTCTTTCCCGAAGTTAAAGAATAAAATCGCAGACAAGAGGTGGAAGATGACAGAGTGTTTATTGGAAATAATAAGAAAAATAAAGCTCTTATCCTATGAAAGGAAATTCTTAGTGGAACTGCGATGCACTTTGTTTTGGCCTAATATAGATAAATAGAGCAGTGGAGACTTGTTTTAAACAGGTGACTTTGTGGGTTTAGGGTCTAAATAAAATTATTTAGCTGTTTGACAGGGTTTGAGTTCAAAGGAAACTGCATTTCTAAATTCTTCCAAATCCAGCCCAGAGGTGAGGAAGGAGCTGTCATCTACTTAGCACACCTGCTTCCTGGGAAGAAAGGACCTGACCTCCCATCCCATTTTAATTTTTATCCTTTGTTGCTGCTGTTGTTCATTTGTTTTGGTGGTGGTTATTTTGAGACAGGGTCTCGCTGTACAGTCCAGGCTGGGATTACAGGTGTGTGCTGGCTGTAAATATAAATTTTAATAAGTGATTTAAGCTACCAAAATCCCAAAATGTGACAAAAGTAGTCAATGCAGAATTAAAGGCTACTCATTTAAGGCTGAAAGATGTACAATTGTTAGATATAGAATTAGAGACCAGGCGTGGTGGCACACGTCTGTAATCCCAGCACTCGGGAGGCTGAGGCAGGAGGATCTTTGCGAGTTCAATACCAGCCTGGGCTACAAAGCGAGCTCAAGGCCAGCCTGAACTGCATAGCAAGACCCTGTCTCAAAAAGACAGGAAAAAAGAAATAAAATTGAAGGAACTAAATGTGAAGAAACTAATTCCCTTCAAGGGTAATTTACATTGCAAATATAAAGTTATATTTAAATTTACTTAATTAATGAAAGTCATAGCAATAATGATGTCTATGTTTCTAGTTACAGTCACAAAGCTTTGGAGATCAAGGGAGACAATGTTACACTTCATAACACATCAGAAGCACAGTGCAGGCATTTGGGGATTACAAATCCCATCAATAAAACCAACTCCCATAGGGCAAAGAAGAGAAGAACAAGATTTTCAGGTTTATTAAGATTTCTACTAAAGGTAACAAGGCTACAGAAAAAAGACAAAAAAACAATTCTTCAAAGATGTCAGACCTTTCCTATATCCATTTCTGTTAATGATTCTGCTTGACAAAACCAAGGGCATTATTCAAAGAGTAAACAATCCACACTGTATTGATTTTTTGGCTTTTTTTGTCCTTTTTGAGACAGGGTCTTGCTATGCAGTTCAGGCTGGCCTTGAGCTCACTTTGTAGCCCAGGCTGGCCTCTAACTTGCAACAATCCTCCTGTCTCAGCCTCCTGAATGCTGGGATTACAGGCGTGCACCACCACGCCCGGCCACACTGTATTGAAACAGGATTAA
Source organism: Chinchilla lanigera (assembly GCF_000276665.1). Taxonomy (NCBI): domain Eukaryota; kingdom Metazoa; phylum Chordata; class Mammalia; order Rodentia; family Chinchillidae; genus Chinchilla; species Chinchilla lanigera. The sequence goes on along the minus strand of NW_004955454.1, from coordinate 4,241,807 downwards.
GAAAAGTGTATCACTCTTCCTCCTCTGTTGGAAAGAATGGTTGCCTCTGCTAAGCCACCCTGCCTTGGAGCCAGCCAATTATGGACTGAAGCCTCTACAAACTGTGAACTAAATAAACCTTTCCTCCTTTTACTCTGATTTTGTCTGAGCAACAAGAGCAAAGTAACTAAGACAGAATTTTGTACCAGAGAGGTAGGGTCCTTGCTGTAGTTCAAAAGCCTTTGGGAGTGGCTTGTGGGAAGAAACTGGAAAGGTTTGGAGATGCTAGCTGAAAAAGTAGAGCTGTAACACCTTAGGCTGTTTTGTATGGAAGATTCTGATCAGAGCTCAGAAGACCAAAAGGTTGATAGAAATCCTGCTGGTAAAAACCAGGCTCCAGAAGTTTCTGCTGGGAAGGACTGCGGTGGCTACTGGACTCCAGATGTGTGTTATGGCTTGGGAGAAACTTTGTCTGCATTTTGTTTGTGTCCAGAGACTTTGCCTGAGATTGAGATTAAGATTGGCAGATTAACTAATCTTGTAGGAGAAATTTCAAGGCAGTTGAATGTTGAGGTGTTGGCATGGCTAATGTTGGGGGCTTTTAGTCAGATTTATTTTGAGAATCAAGAGCAAAGAGCACAGCAGAATGATTTAAAACATTGTGAGTTTGGCCAGGAAGGAGGTTCCAGTAAAGGTGTGGACTGCCAAAATAGAGCTTGGGAGAGCTTGATTGCCCAGAAGGAACAGGAAAATAGAAAAGATGGCCTGAGGGCATCACAAGAAGCAGCAGGACTCCACCCTTTGCAGCCTCAAATTTGCAAAAATAAAAGACTGAGAAGAAAGCCGTAGAGCACCATATTCCAGAATGGCAGCAGCCTAGAGAACTTGTTCCTCAGAAATGGATTCAGAGTGCTCAGCCATTCAGACACTCGACCCCTACAGTCTAGAGAAAAGGAAACCTGGCTACTGCTCTGGCTGGCAGCAGACCATGGCATTATTCACATGGCGGTGGTTTTAGGTGCATGCAGAATGGAAGAGTTTTGGGGTCAGAAAAGTTCCACACAGATTTCGGAAGGCCTGGGAGGGCAGGCAGTGTGCCACTGAGAAGGCAGTGCATGAAGTTGTGAGTGTGAAGCCAAAGATACAGTGGAGACCCCAGAAGTTTGGAGAAGCCAGGAACATTGATCGTCTAAGAAAAACTGCAGGACAGGTGCAAAGCAGGCCCAAGAGAGAAGCCACGGGAGCTGTCACTGGAAGTGCTATAGGGGTAGAGCCACTCAAGCCTTTTGGAGTTCACATCTTGACACAGAAGGCTTTGGATTCTGCACAAGGAACTACAGGGCTTAATATTTGCCCTGCTGGATGTTGGACTTGCTTTGGTCCCATTCCTTTGCAGCCCCCTGTGTGTAACTTTTGGAATGGAAGCGTTTGTGTTGTGTCATTGAATGCTGGAAGTATTTAACTTTCTTTTCATTTGTACAGGGGCTCACAACTAAGAGTTTGCCTTACATCTCAGAGGAGATTTGGGACTTGGACTTTTCAGCAATGCTGAAACTGTTAGGACTTTGGCAACTCTTGGAGATGGACTGAATGCCTTTTTCTGTAAAGGAATGTATATGAGTCTTGGGGAGACTAGGGGTAGAATGTTGTTTTGTATTTAGATGTCCCTCCAAATCTCCATACAGTCTTAGGCTTTTTTGGAGGTGGGTAAATCTAGAGTTTGTGATTGATTCAAGGTCCAGTGCTGAAGGGGCCGGGGATAGAGCTCAGTGGCACAAGCATGCCTGCCTGGCAAGTGCAAGGTCCTGAGTTCGATTCCTGGTACCAAAAAAGAAAAAAAAAAGCAAGTGTACTAAAAGTACACAAGGAATTTGGGTAACAAGTAGGACTTTGCCAGGTGTGGTGGCGCATGCCTATAATCCCAGTACTGGGAGGCTGAGGGAGGAGGATCAGGAGGATTGTGAGTTCAAGACCAGTTTAGGATACAAAATGAGCTCAAGGCCAGCCTGAACTACATAGTGAGACCCTGTCTCAAAAAGACAAAAAAAAAAGGTCCAATGCTGGGATTAAGGGTGTGAGTGCTACACCTGACCTGCCCCTGGGGTGGGTAGCCTGCGTACACTATAAGGGACCGAAAGAGAAAAAAAAAAAATCTTATCATTGTTCCTCTAACATATTATACCTCATCTTATTTTCTGTCAACTTAGTCTTCTTCCCAAGATCATATCTGGCAATTTCTGAGACTTTTGTACTGATTAAATAAACCATATCATTCTGTCAAAATGCTCACACCTTCTCAGCTGAAGATCTTAGCACCCTTCCTGATCTGAGGGACAGTCCCTTGAGTCCCCCATCCCTAGCTAGTTCTACCCTTATCCCTCACCTAGATGTCACCAGTAAATGTTCCAAAGCAAATTTTCAGGCCTCCTTTCCTGTACACGATGTCAGTTAGTAATATTTACATATTGTCTTCTGACTTATTGTCCAAAAATCAAGAGGGAATTCAGTGAAATTCTGAATCCTCGGATGTCAACTGCAGACCTTGAGAGTCTCTGTTCTCTCCATTCTTAGGACGTCTTACTTCTGTATAGGACGATGGAGGCTTCGTCTCTATAGCATCAAAAAATTCCCTTCCACCCTGCCCACGTGCTAGTGCCATGACTTAACAGTGCCCCATGGCACAACTAGTCTGATGGAGTCATGGTCTGTGCAATCACCAGATGTTGTTAACAAGAAGAGCACATCACAGGATGGATTCACAATCCAGCTGTGACTTCAGTGATTTAATGACATTAGACTTGGTCTCAGGGACAGAATTCACCTCCATTGTGATATGCAAGGCTGTATCCAATGAGAATTGAAGATGCATCTAGAGCAGCAAGCAAATGAAGGTGCAGCTTTCAAAACAAAGCTCTAAACCGGGTGTGGTGGTGCACGCCTCTAATCCCAGCACTCGGGAGGCTGAGGCAGGAGGATCGTTGTGAGTTCGAGGCCAGCCTGGGCTACAAAGTGAGCTCAAGGTCAGCCTGAACTGCATAGCAAGACCCTGTCTCAAAAAGACAAAAAAAAAGAAAAGAAAAAAAAACTCTAGGCAACAGTGTGAATCTTAAAAAGTTTAAAATTGAGTTTTAATATTTCTCCTATGAAGAAGAAAGAAATTATTAATTTTTTTCTAATCAGAAAAATTTTTTTGTTTTGTTTTGTTTTTAAAACAGGGTCTTACTATGTAGTTCAGGCTGGTTTTGAACTTACTATGTAGCCCAGGCTGGCTTCAAATTCCCCCACGGTCCTCCCGCCTCAGCCTTCCAAGTGCTGGGAAGATAAACATCTGCCACCACACCCAGAAATTGCTCTATTTTTAAGAGGAAAAAAATTAGGGGCTGGGGATTTAGCTCAGCAGCAAAAAACTAAATTTAGTAGTCGTCTTGGAAATTCCTGTGTCTGAGTTTAAAAAACAGTTAAAATGGCAGTCAAGGTGGCACATACCTATAATGTGAGCACTCAGAATGGGGGAGCAGGAGGATCACAGCAAGTTTGAAGCCAGCCTGGGCTACAAAGCAAGACCCCATCTCAAAAAACCTAAGGAAATAAATAGATAGATAAATAGAGAAATTAGCAGCTTCATTATTACAAAAAATTTAAAACCGCCGGGCCTGGTAGTGCTTGCCTGTAATCCCAGCACTCAGGAGGCTGAGGCAGGAGAATCACCAAGAATTCAAAACCAGCCTGGGCTATATAGTGAATCCAGGCCAGCCTGAACTACATAGCAAGACCCTCTCTCAAAGAACAAACAACAAAAGAAAAACAACCTAAACTCTTCTTTTCTGCTCCAATATCTATCAGCTTTTTGTTTTTTAAAGGTGGAGATGTTTATTTTGTCTTCTATCACATGTAAAATATGAACATTAGGCTGCCTATGTAGCTCAGTGGTAAAGACCACTTGCCTGGTATGCACCAAACTTTGGGTTCCATCCACCGCGACACACACACACACACACACACACACACACACATACACACACAAGACCTGAGGGAGAAATTTGGACAATGCAGATGAACCATAAAAAATAATAATAAAGAACCAAAAGAAAGGATGAGGCATGTCAAATCAGTCCCTGTGATCGTCTCACAGTCAAATCCAATGAGCCAACTGGAAGTACATGATGTTTGTTGCTTTGAAAATAGCCTACTAATTATTTTTTATAGCACTGAGACTAGAACCCAGGGCCTTAGCACTGACTACACCCATAACTCTTTACTATCCCCCAAAATAGTTTAGTGAACTATATGGCAAACTCAGGGGGAAATACACGAATAACTGCATTCCATCTTAATTGCAATAAACAAGTCATTGATATCAAATAGTTATATTATTTAAAACCACATTCATCTTGGATTTGAAAGTTCACAAGCAGTGCTTTTTTTTTTTTTTTTTTTCTGGTCTTTTTGAGACAGGGTTTTGCTATGCAGTTCAGGCTGGTCTCGAGCTCAGAACAATCCTCCTGCCTCAGCCTCCGAAGTGCTGGGATTACAGGCGTGCACCACCACACCCTGCCAAGCAGTGCATTTTAAGTACTTGTAGAACCATCATAACCCACTGAATTCCCATTTGTGGCAAGTTGCAGTCACGTTTAAAACTGAGAATAAACAGCAGTATAAACACTGTCATAATTACATAAATTACATTAGCAGCTCCTCAAACGCAGGTTGGGTAATGCAGCCCTGGGGAAGACGCGTAAGACAGAGCTTCGCCATTGGCAGTGCTGCTGACTGACTCACTGTTTAACTAGCGCCCGTGCATGCGTGCATCAACTCTTCAGAGGCTTTGATACCCTCGCGAATACCTGCTTTTCGTTTTTGCTGTTGCTGCTTACGGAACAAGAGGGACCCAGGGTCTGGTGCACGCAAGGCAAATGCTCTCTGTCACGGAGCCACGGCTCCCAGCCCCAATAGACAAAAACGGTACATGCAGCATTATGACCATACTTGTCAGTGGGAAGAGCCAGAGAGAGCAGTTCTGGAAACTAAGGAAATGTCCTTTCCTTTCATTTCTTCCATATGAAAAAAAGATAAATAAAGTATTGTTATGGTTTGTGCCCGAATGTTCCCCCAAAGCCTCGTGAAGTCTTGGGGTGGGCTTCTAGGGTTTATGATTGATTCAGGGTCCAAGGTTGGGATTATGGGTGTGAGTGTTACACCTGCCCTGGGAAGGAGGGAAGGAGGCTGCTTGCTGCCCTCCCCTGCTTCTTCTTCTCTCTGCTTTTCCTGTCCTGTACTGCCTTGAAGTGTTGCCCCTGTGCCCTGCCACTCTGCTTTGGAGCCAGCTGATTATAGACTGAAACCTCCACAAACTGTGAGCTAAATAAACCTTTCCTTCCTTAACTTTGGGCATCAGGTATTTTGTCTCAGCAACGAGAGAAAACTAAGACAAATATTTAACATTTATTCATGGTTGGATATGTATTTATGTATTAGATGCCTCTATGAACTTTTTTTGGAGGGGAGGTGGTTTCCTGGGGATTGAACCCAGCACCTTTGCACTGAGCTACATTTATAACCCTTCTTATTTTTCATTTTGAGATAGAACCTTACTAAGTTGTTAAATTGCCCAGGCTGGGCTCAAACTTGTGATCTTCCTGCCTCAGCCTCTCAGAGGTCTGGGATTACAGGCATGTGCCAAGGCAGCTTGAAATTGTTTTTGTAATTTATTAAAAATCAGCTTTATTGGGATATCCTTTGCACACCAGCAAATGCATCCTGAGGCCCATTTGGAGGCAGTGGCCTCCCTCCCAAGCCTGCCTCTAGGTCATCTCTATGTGTTAGTTTTTCATGTACTAGAATTTTAGATCAGTGGAATCATGCAGTATGTATTCTTCTGTGTTGGATTTCTTAGTAGAATATCCTTGAGTGTCTGGCATGTTATTGCATATACCAGTGATCTGTACTTCCTACAATATTCCCTAGTTTGGGAACACCACTGTGTGGAGTTTTTTTTGTTTTGGCTTGGTTTGGTTTTTGGTCTTTTGAGACAGGTTCTCCCTGTGTAGTCCAGCCTGGCCTTGAACTCACTATGTACCCCAGGTTGGCCTTGAACTCGCAGCCATCCTCCTGCCTCAGCCTCCCAAGTTCTGGGATTACAGACAATGGCCAACATGCCCAGCACCACTGTTGGTTTACCTGTTGCTATACTCTGGGTGTTGATGTCCCGAAAATGGCCATGCCTTAGAAGCTTGGTCCCCAGGGTGGCACCAACGAATCTCCTAACGGTTTTATTACTTTCCTTTTTCTGTGGGTTCAGATAAAAAAACAAATACAGAGCTCTAGGAAATGAGACTCCAGCAAAAAGACGTACTTCCTACTGAAAGTGTCCAAACTATGGAAAGTTATTCCTTTTCTTCCAGTTTGCTTGGTCTAATAATCTTTCATTTGTTTTGAGACAGGGTCTTACTGGCAGTCCAGGCTGCCTTCAAAGTCACAACCCTTCTGCCTCAGCCTCGTGTGTGCCACCACTTTCGGTTTGTTTAATGATTTCTCGTAGTGGAGCTGGTGTGTTGCTCAGCGGTAGGGCACTCACCTTGCATATGGGAAGCCCTGGGTTCAACCTCTAGCACCACAGAAGTAAAGAAGGAAGGAAGGAAGGAAGGAAGGAAGGAAGGAAGGAAGGAAGGAAGGAAGGAAGGAAGGAAGGAAGGAGATAGTTAGGGTTCAACACATCTATTTTATCAGGGACCCACAGTCCACAAAGACCACCATGCTAGAAACACAACTCACCTAAACCCACCACTACCGAGGGCACACTTATCCCTCCCCCAAAACACAAACACACAACTACACCTACCCTAACATCCTGGAGCCTCTTGGCCAGCCAGAGCCCTTCGCAGCTGGGCTGAAGGGCACACTGCAGTTACACTCACCCTTCACCCAGACACTAGGCTGCCCTCTGCTCTCTCGCTCTACGTAATCCCTTCCCCAGGACACCCCCTCCCCTGCCGGCCGGGCAGATGACAGCATTCATAAAGTGTGTCGCCTGCAGGGGCCAGGGTGGATGATAGCATTCATGAAGTGTTAGAACACTTAGCCAGGCATGAGATGAATGTTCCACAAGAGTCAGGCATTATTATTATCATTCTTGGCATCTCGCTCTCATCCGAGCCACTGTAGGCTGGCACACGGAGTGGTGGAAAGATTAGCATTGCTCTAGCTTCTAACGCTATCCTCACTACCTATGAAGTAAATAATGTTTTGTTTTGCTTTGTTTTGTTGTTTTTAGTACTAAAGATTAAACCTGGGACCTTAGTATCTGAGCTGTATCTGCAGCTCCTTTTATTTTTTATGAGACAGGGTCTTGCTAAGTCACTAAATTGCCCAGATTGGTGTCAAACTTTCACTTCTCCACCCTCGGTCTCCCAAAGTGCTGAGATTACAGGTATGTACCACCACATCTGACCCAGATACTATTTTTTTATCTTCATTTTACAAATCAGGAAATAGGAAAAATTCAGTCACTTGTCCCAAGATCACATAGCTATGCCGGGCGTGGTGGCGCACACCTGTAATCCCAGCACTGGGGAGGCTGAGGCAGGAGGATCACTGCGAGTTTGAGGCCAGGCTGGGCTACAAAGTGTGGTCAAGGAGAGCCTGAACCGCATAGTGAGACCCTGCCCCAAAAAGCCAAAAAAAGATCACATAGCTCACAAGAAAAGAAGCCAGGATTTGAACCCAGCGTGTCTGCTCCAGGAGCACAATTGGTCAGTTGTTGAAGTGAGAACCCAGTGATGTTTTTATTAAATCTCAGTATTTGGAGATGGGATGTGGATGAGCGGTAGAGCGCTTACCCAGCCTGCGTGAGATCTTGGCTCCCACCCCCAGCACTAGGGAAAAAAAGACTCACTATTTGGAATCTGTGTAAGACACATTCTCCTTTTTACAAGCAGAATTGTCATGCATTTGTAATTTGTACTAACAGTAGTATAGATGGTCAGATAATGACAGTCCAAACATCAGCCACACACCCAGTCCGGGGACTTTCTCACTGGCCGGAAGGAGAAGGAAGGAAACGCCCCCTCCCAGTGTGTTCTGGGCTTGCTGGGCAAAACACAAAGGAAAGCTGATGGTAGTGTCATCAGCTGCCCCAGGGAATCACAGTGAACACTTCTAAAGGATAGAATTGTTCTTTCCAAGCAAAGAAAATGAGTTTGAGGTTTTCAGTCTTTGGTGCACAAAATTAACACCCGGGGAGCCTATCAAGAATGTCAATTCCCAGCCTGTCATAGTGACACACACCTGTAATCCCAGCCCTTGGGAGGCTGAGGCAGGAGAATAGCTACGGGTTCCAGGTCAGCCTGGGTTACATAGTGAGTTCAAGGCCAGCCTGAACTACAAAACGAGACCCTGTTTCAAAAAAAAAAAAAAAAAAAAAGAATGCTAATTCCCAGATCTTGTCCCAGAAATGCCAATTCATTCAATCGGTAGTAGGCCCCAGAAACCAGGCTTTATCAGATTCCAGAGACTGATTCATGGGATCCAGGAAGACTCAACTTCCTGAGCTGATGACCTGCGTAGTTGCTCAGGTCCTATCCTCAAAAAGAATCCTATGGAGCTGGGGATTTAGCTCAGCAGCACCGCACCTGCCTGGCAAGCGCAAGGTCATGAGTTCGGTTCCCGGTACCGGAAAAAAAAAAAAAAAGAATCCTAAATGTGGTGCACATCTCTAATCCTAGCACTTGGGAGGCTGAGGCAGGAGGATCGCTATGAGTTTGAGGCCCGCCTGGCCTACACAATGAGTTCAGAATCAACCTGAATGACATAGTGAGACCATGTCTCAGACAAAAAAAGAGTTCACATTTCCTCATTCATTGTTTATCATTGGTGAAGCATCAACAACATACATTCCTTGACATAAAAAACAGGACAATGGCAAAGAAACAGTTCAATCCTAGGCTCAAAAATAGAGGCGGTATGCATTGTAGTTAAATGTAAAACGTAAATTCCTTTTGCCACTTCAATTCGACTTGAATACACTTGTCTCAGCAGTCAGGTCAGACCACTCAGCCCGAAGAGTGTGGCTGGCCCTGCAAGAAGGTATGTGATGATTTTCACCATCATCATTAATGCCACATCTATGTAATAATTGTAATATTAATAGCAAATATATATTGAACATTTACTATGTGTCTTGTATTTTCTTTTCTCTTTGTTTGAGATTCAGCGCAGTAATTATTCAGAGATAGACCTCAAGGCTCAATCAACAAGGATGAAAAGTACAACTTGCATGGAAAGATAATTTTTAGACTATTTCAAAATAGTCTAAAAGGAGATACTTGAGAGTATATATGAGACTGGCCGCTTTCAAAAAGGAGATACTTGAGAGTATATATGAGACTGGCCGCTTTCTAAAGACTTAGAAAAAGATGTGTTTTAAACCAAGCATGGTGGCATGCACCTGTAATCCCAACATGCAGGAGGCTGAGGCAGGAGGATCCTTGTGAACTCAAGCATAGCCTGAACTAGATAGCGAGACCTTGTCTTTTTCTAAAAAAAGGAAAAAAGTTGTATTTTGAGAATTTTTGCCCTACATTTGGGAATAGGAGCAATGTTTTCTTGAAGTTGTATTCCAAATTTAATTATTTAACCCAAAACAATTGTATACCTAAATTTTTCTTTTTTCTTTTTTTTTTTTTGGTTTTTTTCTCTGGTACTGGGAACCGAACTCATGACCTTGCGCTTGCCAGGCACGGGCTTTGCCGCTGAGCTAAATCCCCAGCCCCCTAAATTTTTCTTCCACCTATTTGTCTCTCTGATCCCGTGAACGGTGATCATTCAAATCACCATCTATGTGCTGTCACTGCAGATGCAGATGTATCACAATCTTCATAAAAGTTTTGCTGAGAGCTGGGCATGGTTGCGCATGCCTATAATCCCAGCACTTGGGAGGCTGAAGCAGGAGGATCGTTGTGAGTTTGAGACCAGCCTGGGCTACAAAGTGAGCTCAAGGCCAGCCTGAACTGCGTAGCAAGACCCTGTCTCAAAAAGACAAAAAAAAGACAGGTCTTGTTAAACTGTTCAGTCTGGGCTCAAGCTTGTACCTAGAATCACAGGCCTGTATACTATGCCTAGCTAACAAGAGGGTTTTTAGAAATCTAATGATTCCTATAAAGTGTGGACTCGGGGTAATAATAGCACTTTTTTTCCAGTACTGGGGATCAAATCCAGGGCCTTAGGGTTAGGATTAGGGTCACTTAGCTACTTCCCCAGCCCTACACTATAAGGTTTCCAGAGAGCATTATGTCATGAAAATATAAAAACTGGACTTTTTTTTTTTTTTCAGTATTGAGGATTGGACCTAGGACTTCTGCACTAAGTTACATCACCAGCCTATTAAAAATTTCTTTATTCTGACCATGATAAACGTAATCATTATCTACTGCAAACATATACTAATAAAAAACAGAGTCCGATTAAATTGCTAAGTTGCCCTTGGATAGGGTCAAACTTGTGATCCTCTTGCTTCAGCCTCTGAAAGGGCTGGGATTACAGGCTTGCACCACTATGCCTGGGTAACAACTGGTTGTTTAAAAGTAACAAAGGCTTTTTTTAAATTGCCAAATTTGGTCAGTATGGTAAAACACTATAGTTTCCAGTATGTACCATGATGTCTGGCCACTGCTAGGTGCTCAATGATCTCATTTTTTATTTTTTATGTTTTTGGAGACAGGGTCTCACTTTGTAGCCCAGACTGGCCTGAAATTCCCAGCAATCTTCCTGTCTCAGCCTTCTGGGTACTGGGATTACAAGCATGTGCCACCACATACAGCCTCAACGGTTGTTAGTACAGGGAAGGAAAGTTTTAAAAAAGTATATCTTAATGCCTTTTGGCAGTGTACTAAATGTGATCCCAAAATTCGATTATTACATAGATAAAATAATTCCATCTCTCCAGACTCACATTTTTCATCATTCATTCTCACAGTCAAGTAATTTGCATTCTCCAATTAACCAATTAGCTTCATAGTCCTCTTGCTATTTTCCAGTTCATTCTTCAATTAAGTACTAAATGTGGCATCGCTACACAGCTGGTATTCACCTAAATTTAGCTGATTAAGAAACAAGTTATATATAATACAACCCACAACCATTTGGGAAAGGAGGAATAACAAAGGATATGTATGAAAATACCCTTAGAACATACAGAATAATATGAAAACACATACAAATCAAGACAATTCGGATTCCTACCATGAAACTGGATCTAAAACCCAGCAGGAACAGGGTATTAAACTGATCTACTAAGACATGTGGAAGCAAGGGACTGGGGATTTAGCTCAGCGACACAGCACCTGCCTGGCAAGCGCAAGGTCGTGAGTTCAATTCCCGGTACCAGAGAAAAACCAAAAAAAAAAGAAATATGGAAGCAAAGTCTGGAGGAATGATTTAGAAGATCTTGTTAACAGCAGAAGCAAAGAACAGGAGAGTGTTAAATTCTTTCTGCTGATGCTAAGAACAGTTGTTTAAACTCTGATCTGTCTGGTTTATAATACTACCTATTTTAATACTGTTTTTCAAAGTGCACTGATACATACTCCTCAAGCCTGGTTCAGATCAAGGGAGGATTCTAGCTGGCTCAGGCTAATTAGCAGACACTTTTATAATGGCATGTGACTTCATTAGTGGAAATCAGCACGTCTTTATGAGTTCATAATGCTGCCCCATTGGAAAGCAACTGAGCTCTAGGGAATACTGTCACATGTCTGCACTGGCATCTTCTCTGAGATCCAATTTGGCTGATGATTGTAATTCTACTTTGGTCATTTCAACAGCTCCAAGCTTGTGTCGGACCCTATTCCTATTATGTGCTTGGATTACTGCAATATGTTCCTAATTGGTCCCCCTGCTGTTAATCTCACCACCCTCCAATCCATTCTAGACACTGCTGCCAAGACTAACTTTCAACATGAGTTAAGTTCAAACAACCTTCAAAGTTTCTCAAAGTCTGAATTCCCTTCAGCTGAAGTCCTAGGTCCTCTACCATCTGTCCCTAATATGCTATTCCAGCATATACCCACATTATTCCACAAACCATGCACTGTCACCCAGCCGAACCAACTCCTCGCCGTCCGGAGTATGTGGTGCTCACTGTCTGCCACTGTCTCACTCACTCCATCTTTAGCGAGCCTTCTTTGCAAGTCTTTTTTTTGGACTAGCCAGCGACTGCAGCTGAAGACGGGCTTTCATTTGGCAACTTACCTAGTGTATTAGAAGTTAACAAGGGCCTGCCTGGCAAGTGCAAGGTTCTGAGTTTGATTTCTGGTACCAAAAAAAAAAAAAAACGTTAACTAGTAATTTTTATTTTCCCATGGTTTAAAAAAAATTTGTTTAATGAAAACATAAGAATTAAGTAAAAGAAATGAAGGGAAAAGTAAAAAACAATGAGAAAAGAAGGAAAACATGGAAACAAAGCTTTGTAAATTGGGAGGGAGGAGGGGTTGAAGGGAGGGTAGGAGAATGGGGGAAAAACAAGTTATATCATGTACAGGTACAAATTCTCTACGATGACTGTGATCATTGTGTGTATCTAAAATGTACCAATAAAATCTAGTGGAAAAAAAGAGTTAAATAATAGATTTCCTGTTTGGCGAATAGGCAGACCAAAGGATCCAAAATTTCTCTTGCTCTGAACAACAAGAACTGCTGAATGAATTCTTTTTCTTTTTTTTTCTTTTGTCTTTGTGAGACAGGGTCTTCCTATGCAGTTCAGGCTGACCGCGAGCTCACTTTGTAGCCCAGGCTGGTCTCCAACTCGCAACGATCCTCCTGCCTCAGCCTCCAGAGTGCTGGGATTACAGGCATGCACCACCACACCTAGCTGCTGAATGAATTCTATAAACTTTCTTCTAAATACAAAGCTGACTACTCAAGAAATAAATAATTCAACGCAAAGAATATCCTGTTACTTCTTTTTCATTTTGTTTGTTTTTGTTGTTTGTTTTTTGTGTTTTTTGAGTCTCACTATGTAGTCCAGGCTGACCCTTGCACTCACTATGTAGCCCAGATTAGCCTCGAACTCACAGCGATCCTCCTGCCTCAGCTTCCTGAGTGCTGGGATTCCAGAAGTGCACCATGGCTGGCTTTTCTGTTACTTCTTTCTTTTTTTTTTTTTTTTTCCAGTACCAGGAATCGAACTCACAACCTCGCACTTGCCAGGCAGGCGCTATGCCACTGTGCTAAATCCCCAGCCCCTCTGTTACTTCTATTGAATAACTTCAAGCAAATTCTAACCAGTCTTGAAATAGGAGCATTTTTCTCTTAACTCAAAATTCTCTCAGTGCCCCCAGCTGAAAGGCCCCAGTGATAGAGGGGCATCTTTTTTGTTTGTTTGTTTTTTAATTATAGTTCCTAATTTGTGAGTTTGTTTTTTCTTAAAACCTTTCAAGTACAGAAGACTTTGTCACTCACATACTTTGCCATTTGCTGTGTGGTCTCTGTGACTAGCTGGACATCCAACCCAGACTCAAGAAACTTGCAAAAGTAGAACTTTTGAGCCTTCACAAGCTTCACAGAATAAAACTAGGAGCCACACAGGCGGATGACTCATTCCCAGAGTTCAAAATCCACGATAACAGAAAAAAGAACATGTGTTTGTGAAAAGATTCATTCTGCCCATGCTTAGCTCCAAACCAACCCCTTCCCCTTTGGGCATAAGAAGTTTTGTTTTGTTTTTGTTTTTCTTCCGGTACCAGGAATTGAACTCATGACCTTGCGCTTGCCGGGCAGGTGCTGTGCCGCTGAGCTAAATCCCCAGCCCTGGTATTTTTTGTTTTGTTTTTATTTTATTTATTTATTTTTGGGGGGAGGGGCATAAGAAGTTGTCTGACTGTCAACGCCCACCACCTACGGAGAGAGACAAAGTAGCGGGCAGGACTGACAAGATGGAAAGAATATACAAGAAAACAGGTTCTTCAAGAAAAACCAAAAAAGGGTGAAGCGATAGGAGCCAGGCATAGTAGTGTGTGTCTATAATCTCAGCACTCTGGAGGCTGAGGCAAGAGGATCGCAGTGAATTAGAGAAATTCTGGCTCAAACAAACAAACAAGGGGTATGCATAAGGAAACTATTTTGCATCAACAAGAAAGACTAAGGGAAACAAACTGCATTTGAAAGGATTTTGATAGATACATCATCTCACCTATAGTCTAATAAAAGAAACCCCCTGTTTTGGTTTTCCCAATATGTATAATGATATTAAGCACAGGTAATATGGGGGAAAAAAATAAAGTTATAGCCCTAGGTGCTAGAAATGCAAAAGAGACCATGATCAGTGTAGGAAATGTGAGTTAAAGCCTAATTTGCTGTTGGAATTAAGAGACAAAGAAAAGAAAGGCTTCCCTGAGGAATTAATAATCATGTGCCTGTGCTTTGCATGATCTTAGGGTTTAAATTTATAATAGTATGGGCCAGGCATGGTGGCATATGCCTACGATCTCAGCACTTGGGAGGCTGAGGCAGGAGGATCGCTATGAGTTTGAGGCCAGCCTGGGCTACATAGTGAATTCAAGGTCAACCTGGACTACATAACACAATTCTGTCTCCAAAAACCAAAAATAAATGCATTTATAACAATATGATTGAAGTTATATGAATATTTTAAAATTATAAGTTGGAAACCACTTTGAAGATATCAATACATAATACAACAACCACTGTTAACTTCCTACCACTTTGTCTGTAACTCTGTATTGTTTGTATTATTCTTATGCTATTTTGTAAATGGATGTCTGTTACTGTTTTCCTTCTTTCATTTTTAAAATAAACTTAAAAAAATGAAATTATAAGTCAGACATAGTGGCATACACCTACAATCTAGCTACTCAGGAGGCTGAAGCAGGAGGACCGTAAATTTGAGGCTAACCCAAGATCCAATGAGATCCTGTCACAAAATTTTTTAAAATAAATTTAAGCATTAGGAATGTAGCTTAGCACTTGCTGGCTTCAATCCTCAGAACAACAACAACAAAAAGAACAAATAAATCTAAAGAAATACGAAAAGAAGGGATGAATGAAATAAGAACCAACAGAAATAAAAAACCATCAGAATTTTAGGAATCATAAATCAAAACTTATTGAGTTAAACAGTATATTAGGTATAGCTGAAGAGAAAATCAATGGACTGGATGAATTTACTTAGAAGGCAGCACAGGGTGAGAAAGAGAAAATAGAGATTTAGAGATGAAAGGTATACCAGGTCTACAATGACTATGACAGATGATCCAGGAGAAAAGGGGAGAATGGAGGATAGTCAATCAAGGAGATAACCAGCAAGGATATCCCCAAACTGATGGAAGATACGAATCCTGAGATTCAAGAGCCACAATAGGGGCCGGGGATATAGCTCAGTGGCATAAGCACCTACCTGCCAAACTCGAGGTCCTGAGTTTGATTTCCAGTACCAAAAAAAAAAAAAAAAAAGTCACAATAAATGCCAGGCAAAATTTTTTTAAATTCACACCTAAATACATTATAGTGAAATTGTAGGCACCACAGGCAAAGATCTTAAAATCCACCAAACACAAAAGACAGAAACTACAGTTAGATTCAACAATAAAAGCAGAAAGACAGTGTAGTAATATTTTCAAAACGCTGAGCCAAGCGCAGTTATGCACACCTGTAATCCCAGCACTTGGGAGGCTGAGGCAGGAGGGTCACTGTGAGTTTGAGGCCAACTTGGGCTACATAGTGAGTTCAAGCCCAGCCTGAACTACAAAGTAAGACCCTGTTTTTTAAAAAAAAGTTGAGGGGCTGGGGATTTAGCTCAGTTGCACAGCGCCTGCCTGGCAAGCGCGAGGTCGTGAGTTCAATGCCTGGTACCAGAAAAAAACAAAGAAAAACAAAAACAAAAAAAATTTTAAAAAGTTGAGAAAAGAATAACAACAAAATATTGTTAGTTTAGAATTCTGCACTCACATTCGTATGCAAGTGTGCAGACCCGTTGAGTGTGGTGGAATTTGTCCAAAATCCCAGCACTTGGGAGCTGAGGCCAGAGGATCATGAGTTCAAAGTCAGTGTGGACTACAATCAGGCAGACTCTGCCTCAAAAAAAAAAGTGCAGGCAAAGACATTTTCAGCCAATAAAACAAAGACAAGGAGATTTTTAACATTCAAATCTCCTCTCAGAATAAACAACCAAAGTACCTAAGTGTTATGGTTTGTGTCTGGGTGTCCCCCCAAAGACACATGCAGTCATGGGGCAGGCTTTTAGAGTTTAGGATCGATTCATGGGTGTGAGCGCTACAGCCACCCTGCGGCAGATAGTTTGCATATGTAAGGGAGAGAAAAAGGCTGCTCACCTGCTTCTCCCTTTTGTTCTTGCTGCTTTTGCTGTCTTCCTCTGCCATGAGCTGTTGCCCTCTGCCATGTGCCACTCTGCCTTGGAGCCAGCCGAGTATGGACTGAAACCTCTACAGACTGTAAGCTAAATAAACCTTTCCTTCCTTCATTTGGGGTGTTGGGTATTTTGTCTCAGGAATGAGAGAAAAGTAACCAAGACAATAAGGAAACTGAATCCAAGAGGAAGGAATAAAACAAGAAACTATGGTAAAAATTCTCACTTATTTGGGTAAGAATGTATATTTACATTAAAATTATAAATAATACGTAAAATTATGAATATAATTTTAATTAATATTAATTAATGATATAGAATTTAATATATTTTAAAGGTTTTCTTTTATTTATGTATATAATTTTAAAGGAGAATTAAGGAATCTACCAAACAATCTAAAGTTTTGGCTTTTAGTATAAAAATAATCCCTGCCAAGATATATACTTTATTGGATTTATGAACCCACCTCATGAATAGACACCCACCTGTTTTTTTCTTTTTCTTTCTGTCTTTTGTCTTTTTTCGTTTTGGACTGCGGATTGAACACAAGACATGTGCAGTAAGCTACATCCCAAACCCTTTTTTATTTTGAGGCAGGGTCTCTCTAAGTTGCTCAGTTTGGCTTTGAACTTGTGATCCTCTTACCTCAGCCTCCAGAGTCCCTTCTATGACCAGACTGAGTCACCACATCCAGCTGAAATCTATAATTTTTTGGTTTCCATTCTTTTACTTTTAGATTCTGACAATCAATTGAACCACACTTTTCAGATTACCTGTCCTTAAGAGTTTAACTCCAGGATAGAATTCAGGAACATTCTATCTGAAGTCAAGTCAAACTCAATTTGTAGTGCATTAAAAGGGGCTTTTTCTTCCCCTCTTCCTCTTCTTCTCTTTCCTTCTCCTTCTTGTATATAGTTTTTGTTTTGTTGTATTGTGTTTTGTTGTGCTGTGTTTTGAGACAGGGTCTCACAATGTAGTTCAGGCTGGCTCTGAACTCACTATGTAGCCCATACTATCCTTGAACTCCTGGCAACCCTCCTGCCTCAGCCTCCTGAGTGCTGGGATTACATGCACCACCAGTGGTCAGGACTTGTTTGGTTCCTAATAAGAGAGATTTGACCTCACATAATTGGATAGTTTGACATTGATGCAATGGCATCCAGGATTTCAATGATGTAATGAGAATTCTTCTTTACTTACATCTATGTTAGTCAGGTGCAATCACACTGTGTAACAAGTAGCACCAAAAATCTCGGTGGCATGTAACAAGTAACTTCACATTTTAAGTGACTGGCTGGGTATGGTGGCACACACCTGTAGTCCCAGGTATTTAGGAGGGTGAGGCAGGAATATTGCAAGTTTGAGGCCACCATGGGTAACTTCATAAGACCCTCTCCCAAAATAAAAAGAAGAGGGGCTATAGCTCAGAACTAGAGGGCTTCCTTAGGACACATGAACACCTGGGTTCAATCGCCTGTACCAAAAAAGGAAGCCTACAACAATAAACGTTTATTTCATGCTCACATGTCCACAAGTTGGCTATGATAAGGTAATACTGGCTAGGCTCAATTGGACTCAAGACTTCAGGCTAGCTACAGATCTGCTCAGTATCTTCATCCTGGGACCAAGCAGCATGTTCTGGTCATGGCTGAGAATAGAAGATCCAATGGCTGGTGGAACTCTTCAGGTCTCAGCTAAGAGTTGGAACTCACCTGAGGATAAACAAGAAAAAGACAATTTACTCCCAGCTCCTTTTACTACACACTCACAACACAGATCACGTCAAACACAAGATGTGTTGGATTTTCTCTCACCTACCCAGAAATCAGCCTCTGATCTAATTCAGTTTTGGTTTTTTATTTTGTTTTTCTGAGACAGTGTCTCACTATGCAGTTTGGGCTGGCCTTGAAGTCGCTCATTGCTGTGGTTTGGAGGATATTGCAAGGTGAACAATATAATACAGGACACATACTTTATAAGATTATTTATAATAGTCACCCAAAGAACGATATACAAGAGAGTACAGGAAATCTGTCCACACAGTAAAGACCAAAGAACTTGGACCAGCTGAAGGCCTGGACCCCATGATAGTGTCCTGCATTAGTCCAGCTGAAGACCTAGAGCCCATAACAATGCCTCCCACAAGTCCAACTTGTGGCCTAGAGCCCATAACAATATCTCATGCGGGGCTGTTTCACAGATCTGTGCTGGAGGGCCCAAAGGTCAGTGGTGGAATCTAGAAAGTCTGTGCCAGCGGGATGAAGGATCTGTGCTAGGGATCTATACTAGAGCTAGGAAGCGACACTCAAATTCAGAACCAGAGCTCCCCGCAAAAGTACCACAGCCATCCTCAGCAACAGTGAGGTCCTGAGCTCCTCCAGTGATCAGGACAGCCATGTTCCCAAGAGGGAAGCCAACACAGCAAGCTTCTCCAGGACACCAGCAGTGCACCATCTTCCCCTCCAGAGCCAGGAAGCAATGCTCAGAGTGAGGACCAGAGCTCCCCCAAAGTGAACCGAAGCTATTCTCAATGCCAACAAGGTCCTGAGCTCCTTGAAGGATGAAAACAGCCAAGTTCATCAGGAAAGCCAGCATGACGAGCTCCTCCAAAGGCATCAACAGCTCCTTATAGCTTCTACCAGCTCCCAACAGCCTCCCTCAGTTCCCAACAGCAGCCTAACTTCTCCAGTTCTGCCTCTTATACTGCTGGCAACAGTCCTCAGGTGGGCCTCCCACACCCAGCACCACGCTTACTCAGTTCAGCTGGGTGTTATAAGTTGACCACCAGTTGTCAGTCCACCACAATCCATCCCTGGTCAACTTAATAACCATACACATTCTCTTAATCCAGTCTGTAGTGGCAGATTTGTGAAAAGTCAACATGTCTTAGTCTATTCACATTTATATTACTATAACAATTACATATGTACATTTTTTTTGCACTCATTCCTGCACCAAAAGCAAAATATTTAAAGAATGACCAAAATTTAAGGGTTTTTTTTGGCCTCAGGAATCGAAGTCATGACCTCAGACTTGCCAGGCAAGCGCTTATGCCGCTGAGCTATATCCCCGGCCCCAAAATTTAAGTTTAAAAGACAATACTTTGATTAATTAACCTGATTAGAAACATGTATCTAAAAACAACATAAAAACATTAAAAGAACTATTATAATCACAGTCCTTACTTCCCGTTAATTTTTACAACACATGGTAAGACTAGAAAGTAGAGATCTCCTGCAATTCAAATACACTCTTATCTTCAGGTGAAAGCCTTTAGTTCATTTTTTCATTGTCCTGTTCTTAACAATCACGTTGTCCTCTATTTCAGCCTTGCAACCCAAAGCTCCATGAGCACCACCCCTCTGGCCAAATGTTTCATATCATTCTGCTGGCTCTTCACTCTTAATTTCAAACATAGACCTGGCCAAAAGCTCTCAACAGTAACTATGCCACTGTCCCAAAAATAGACTACATTGAATTTTTTGTTTCTTCAGCCAGGCAATATCTCTAAACACACGCAAAATGCAGACCAACTTCTGCCAAAAACCAATATATTACCTGGAACTCAGCAGCCAACGCAGTCCTCACTTGGAGCCTCATGAGCTTCATCTTAATCAGCAGCATTTCCACAAGTACTCTGATTTTCCAGGCTTCAATCAAAGTTTCCAATATAGTTTGCAATGTACAAGGGCTGCCTCCTTGACCAGCCTCTCAAAATTTTTTAATTAATTCTAAAGGCTCTTAAGTCCCATGGCTAGGCAACATCAAAACAGTAACCCCTCTCCTGGTACCAGTTTTGTCGTCCCCCTCTCAGAACAAAAGTCATTACCTTTACAAACTTTGCAGCAGCTATGAAACAAGGTAATCAGATGAGACTCTGGATAATCCAAGTCTGGACATCCTGAACTCTCAACAAGCTTCATGGCCTGATCCTTGCACTCATAGAGAACACGCACTCCAGAAGCAGAATAGACTGTGTTTCATTCTCCTTCAAAGTAGGTTCATCCTTGAAATTGGCATATTGCTTCAAGTAGGCATTGTCTTCCCGAAGAGCCCTAAAAATATCATGGCAGCTGCACATAGCCCTGTCATTCAGGTTTCTGCAAACAGAATTTTCCATGCAGTTGTGTCTCTCACACTGCTGGCAGCACTCCTCAGGTGGGCCTCCCAGACCCAATACCATGCTTACTCAGTTCAGCTGGGTGCTATAAGTTGACTACCAGTTGTCAGTCCACCACACTTATGTAACCCAGGCTGGCCTTGAACTCACAGTGATCCTCCTGCCTCAGCCTCCAAGTGCGGGGATTATAGGCGTGCTCCACCACCATGCCTGGCTCCAGTTCAGTCTTGACACTAGTTGGAGACACCATCAGATTCTAGGGTTTGAGGACATAGTCCCAAGACTGTCCCCCACCTCCTTTTCCGGTGCCAATCACAAGCCCCAGGTTGTTTAACCTGTGCTTCTGATTGACCAGCTATAAATGGGGACTCACCTAACTCTCTCCTTGGGTTCAGCTAATTTACTTGAGCTGCTCACAGAACTTGGGGAAACACATTTACCAGTGTATTGTAAGGGACATTAGGAAGGGTGCAGATGAAGAGAGGTGTACAGGGTGAGATATGGAAGAAGAGACGTGGAGCTTCCTTCTCCTCCCCAGGAACTTCCCCATGTTTGTCTACCCAGAAGGGCTCAGATTCCTGTCCTGGAATTTTACAGAGACTCTATTACATAAACATGATTGCCAATGGACTGAGTAGGGAAGCCCAGCAAGGCCTGTCTATTTAGATTCTTCTTGGCTTCTCTGTGCACCATGCCTGCCCTCCAGAGTGTGAGACAGGCCCCTTCCGGTACGAGGAAGGTCTTACAACCTGCTTTCTGAGTTCAATGGCCTCGCTTGGGGAAGGAGTTATGAACAAAAACCAAAATAGTACACCATGATATCATAACTGGTGTTATGATTTGGGTAAAAAAAAAAAAGATTAATCCACTGAGGAGTTCACAGTTGAATTGGCCTTTAGGAGCCGGCACCCCATTGGAGGAAGTAGGACAGTGGTGACACAACCTGTAAGGGTGTATCTTGTCCCCACCCAGTTCATCCCCAGTTCTTGTTTTCGTTCTGGCTGACATAAGGAGCTCAGCTTTGCTCTGTCATGCCCTTTCATTTATTTATTTATTTATTTTTAATTTTTGGTACTGGGAATCGAACTCACAACCTCATGCTTACCAGGCTGGCGCCGTGCCACTGCCAGGCCCTTTTATCATGATGTTCTGCCTTACCTCAGGTCCACAGCAATGGAACCAGAAAACCATGGACTGAGATCTCTGCAACCATGAGCCGAAGTAAACCTTTCCTTCTCTAAGGTGATTTGCTCAGGCATTTGGTCACAGCACCAAAAAGCTGACTCACATAGCTTGTCCTTTCTACTCGGAGTCTGTAAATGAAAGCAAGTCATGCAGCCGTGCCCAAAGTTAGTGGGCAGGGGTCTGAATTCCATCTACTCTAGCTGGAGACACTACAAAGTCACACGGCAAAAGATGCGAAGACAGAAATAGAAGTATATTCTTTCAAAGGAGAAGAGTGGAGAGCTGAGAATGATACTCCGGTACTGTCCCTGAACTTTGTTTCTGGTTGGTTCACACTGCAGGCTCTGTCGCAAAGGGCAAATTGGCTGTTTGCTGTCCTATCTCACTTTCTCCATGCTTAGCAGCCCTAAGGAGCAAAGACCATCTTTTCTGTTAACTTTAGGGGAAAATAAATGTAAGCAAGATTCTCATCAGGCCAATATGTGTCTATATCTAATCTGGAACTGATCCCCACAGCTAAGGAGGATGAAGTCCTCTGATTGACCGGCCTAGGCCACATCTCCACACGTTCTTATCTGAGATTTGGAAAGGACAAGAGGTCAGCTTTGATAACCTCACTAGGAAGGCACAAAACTTCAGAGCAGTGCCTAAAAGAACCAGTTTGGGGCAGACAAGCACTCATTGCAACATAGAGGGTTAGGGTTAGGATTAGAGTTAGGGTTATTTTTTAATTTTTTTTTTAAAATTTTGAGAGGAGGTCTCACTACATAGTTCAGGTTGACCTCAAACTATGATGATCCTCCTGTCTCAGCCTCCTGAGTACTGGGGTTACCAGCACATGCCACCACACCCGGCTGGCTTAGTTTTAGAGTCCAGCCTATGAGCAGGTGGACCCGTTGCTTTTAGGACTTTGGTGGGGCACTGGATGGCAATGGTAGGAAGAACGCGGTGAAGCAGAATTGTTCACCTCAAAGCCAGGAAGCAAAAGAGAAAAAGAGGAAGGGCAGGGTTTGCACAAAGGCCTCCAAAGGCTCAAAGCCAGTGTCCTAAGGCTCTCTCACAGCACCTCCCCGCCTCCATGAAGGCCCTGCTGCTTCCCAAGAGCACCATCCTGGAGACTAGGCCTGTAACATACGGGCCTTTGGCAGCCTCTCAACACCCAAAGTACGGCAGATGGATATGTGAACGTGTCACAGCAGGCACAGGTGTGCACCCCTGTAATCCCAGCATTCGGGAGACTGAGGCAGAAAGAGAGTATGAGTTCGAGGCCAGGCTCCGCTATGTAGTGAGTTGTTCCAGGTCAGCCCGAACTAGGCAGTGAGAGCCTGTCCTCCCCAAAAAACAAACAAAAAAAAAAAAACAGGCACAACTGAAGCTGAGAGGGAAAAGGAACTGCCCCAGCTCCTCCAAGGGGGAGGATTTTTGCCCTCATGTGAGGTAGCCATGCATCTTCTGACTCAGTTTACTCTCTGTTCTAGAGGAACCCCGTCCTCTCCACCTCCCAGTTCTCAGCTCCCGGAAAGTGGTGTGACATTACCACTCACTTTCCCAATCATTCCAGAAAGACACTCAGGTTCGAGCACGGGAGAAGCCAGGGGTCCCTGCGCTCTGCGCTTTGGGAGACGTGCAGTTCTAGAAGCTTCCTCTTCCACCAAAAAGAGTAAGACGTGCTGTGGGCCCCGTGGCCTGTGACAGGGCCATATCCCACTCACAGCTTGCGATGTTTCTGTCAACGGAATAGGCTTTATTTGAGGAAAAAACCCAAGTAATAATTATAACATAGAAAGGATTAAAGTTGTAGCCAACTATTACATTGGTCCGTCTGCTTCTCGCTCCTCCCGAAACCAGAACTTCTGTTGGCCACTGTAATAAGCTACCATTGAAATAAAAAGGGTCCTAGACACGGATCGAGCCAGGTCTGGAACTTTTTAGCTGGGCTTCCCTATCAATATTGTGATGAGGGGTCCAATACGAGCCCCGCAGCGAGTGTACTTCCCGCTGGGCCCAGGGGGACAGCTTGCTGGGCACACCCGAGGGCTCGCACCGGCGGAGGCTGTGGCGGGTGACTGGGCCATGGGGCACCTTGGCTCCTACCCAGGCTGTTTCGAAAGTGAGACTGGGTGGACCTGAGGTTGGGACACAGTAGCTGTGAGTTGCGAAACCTGAACTTGGCTGGGGAAAGAGAACAACAATATCTCTCTGAGATACCACGCTCCCTCTGCCCTAGTTCCGTTCAAAGTACAAAGGTCAGGCCTCTCCCCACATGCAGAGCTTGAGATAATGCGCTCTCACCGATTAGGACACCATCTTTGGAGAAAGATTCAGGTGTGAATTCTATTAAAAGGCCAAAGGCAATGAAATGCCACCCACCTGAACATCAGCAAGCAGCCTGCCAGCCACTGGGGTTACGGGCGTGCGCCACCAGGCCCAGCGAGCGCTGCACTGTCGCGTCCACTGAAAGGCTTATGCTTCTAAGGCTTGCTAGTCAACTCAGACAGTAACTATTTTTTAACTGTGAAAATATATATATATATTTTCCAAGCTGCCCTCAAACTCCCAATCCTCCTGCCTCAGCTTCCTGAATTCTAGGATTACAGGCATGCTCTACCACACCTAGCTCATTTAAACCATTTTTAGTGAATAGTTCTGTGACATCGCCTGCGAGTATTTTTTTCTTCTCTAACTGAAATTCTGTATTCATCAAACGCTGACTCCCCAGCTACAGCCTCTGACAACCACCTTCTACTGTCTGTCTCTGAATTTAACTCATTTAACTCCTCAAAGTATCCATGAATATTCTTGAAGTACCCACAGTTCTCTATATACAAGAAGAATCAACTGAGTATAGTGGCACCCTCTTATAACCCCAGCATTCTGGGAGGCTGAGGCAGGAGGATTGCCAATTCCAGCCTAGCTTGGGCAACTTAGTGATTTTGTAAGAACTGGTATGGGGAGGGGGCTGGAGGTGAAAAAATCAGTCCTCATGGCTCTTCATGGAATGCAACTGAGAAACTGACACGTTTTTGTTTTGAGACTGGCACTCTTAGCATGATCTGAGGGCAGGGTTTTCTGCCTTCTGATGTCAAAAGGTCACTTATCAAACACCTGATCAGGCCAGGGGAAGAGTGGGTGGTTTCAACCTAAAAAAGGCCTTCAAGTCTCTGAAGAGTAACAAAGGCAACCGGTAGCATCAGGTCAAAGGTGTCATCCAAAATAAAGCTAGGGAGAAACTAATAACATATAGAGCTACTCCCCCAGCCCCTGAAATGAAGGATTTTTATAATGATTAAAAACAAATCACTAAAAGCAAGGGAAACTAGAGGTTTTATTCAGGTTTTCCCTCAGTTTCCCATATTTTGTTTTTCATTGTTTGGGCTGTGGGTTTTTGCTTGCTTTCTTTAGTTTTTTTTTTTTTTTTTGGCCTTTCTGAGACAATGTTTTACTACGCAGCTCAGACTGGCCTTGAACTCACTTTGTAGCCCAGGCTGGCCTTGAACTTTAAGCGATCCTCCTGCCTCAGCCTCCCGAGTGCTGGGATTACAGGTGTGTGCCACCATGACCAGCTGGTTTTTGCTTTCTTAGCCAGGGCTCCTGACACTGATGACAGAACAGATGACACAAAGCTCCTTCTCCTCCTTCTTGTGCTGACCTTAATCACTCAGGACATTTCTGAGGACTTTTCTCCTGCCTCATCCCGTGTGTAACTGCTGGGACAGCTGCTCCAGGCTTGTAGCCCAGCCCACACTGCTCCAGTCAGGGCCTGTTGCTCCCTCCCTCCCCTCCTTTGCTTCCTCCTTCCCTTCCTCTCCTCCCCCTTCACCTGGCCCCAGTGTTTACCCCCAGTCTCGGGCAAAGGCTTCAGGAAGGAAGAAGCCCTTTCCTACCCCTCCCCCATGGGAGGCAATTCTGACCTACCCATATTTAGATAGTTTTATTTACTTATCTGTGTTTATTTGCTGCTTATTTTTTATGTTTTGGCAGTGCTAGGGGTTGAATTCAGGGACTTGTCCATGCTAGGCAGAACCTATGCTGCTAAGCCAGCCCCTTGCTCTTTTTTTCGTTTGTTTCTATTGTGCAGCGCTGGGTACTGACCCCAGGGCCTCTGCACATGACAGGCAGGTGCTCTGTGCCACTGCCCCAGTCCTCCTTATCGTCTTTAGTACATCCATGTGGCTAAAGCTACAGCGTAAGACAATGCGATGAGCAGCCAGTTTGCCTCCCCCCCGACCCCCCCCCGCCACTGCCCTTCCTGGCAGGCCGCAACGGTTCCTTGTCTGTTGCCCCAGAGGGAGGTCACACATAAGCAAGCACACCGTGCCTTTTCCTGCACACAAGATGTGCTAAATGGTGATGCGAGCCTGTGTTCCCAGCCCTCGGGAGGCTGAGGCTGGAGGATCCTGAGGTAGGGGTAGCCTGGGCTGTGTTGTGATTTCAAGGCTGGACTGGAGTACGTAGTGAGACTGTTTCAAAAAACAAAACAGCTGGGCATGGTGGCGCACCCTGCAATCCCAGCACTCGGGAGGCTGAGGCAGGAGGATCTTTGCAAGTTCAAGACCAGCCTGGGCTACAAGGGAGCTCAAGGCCAGCCTGAACTGCAAATGGAGACCCTGTCTCAAAAAGACAAAAAAAAAACCCAAAGCCAAAACCAAAAACAAAACACAAAGGCTGACCGTGGCAGTGCACACCTATAGTCCTACCACTCGGAAGGCTGCAGCAGAAAGTTTGAGGTCAGTCTGAACTACATAGCAAGACTCTGTCTCAAAACACTAAAAACCAAAATAATGATAATAATAATAATAATAATATTTTACATGTCAGGCTCAATTTGGACATGACTCTCCCAGTACCCAGCCTGTCCGCCAGCAGAGGCCTTGTTCTCAGCTCAGCACCAGTGCTGCTCCACACAAACACAGGATGTCGTAAAAGAGATAAAATGGAGCACAGAATCTTCCAAACACCTGGACGTCTGCGGACACCGGAACATTCACACCGGACGCCTCAAGGACTTTACTCACTGAGGCACGAGACATCCAGAGAACTCTGACCACTGATGTTTACTAAGGTCTTCCCACCTGATGTCCCTGGCCTTCTTTCAAGTGCTATTAAACAACATGCTTCTCTTTGTGCCCTACAGACGGCCTCTTTGCCCTCTGTCTGCCTGCACCCAGGCACAGTAAATTCCATTCCACATTGTTCTATGCACAAGCCTGGTGGTCTCGGCTGGTCTCTGCCTCGCACCATTCCTTACATCATGTCTCTCATCTGAGTCGTGCTTGGGGAATAATACAGAAAAGTTAAGTGTCAGTGTTGATAAATGCTCCCCAGATGCTGGCAGAACCTGGGAGAATATTTTGGTTCTAAGCTGGTCTTCACCCACATCTGCCCTGCTCTGATCTATACCCATAGAGGCAGGGAGCTAGGACTACAGTGACCTGCCTCATCTTTTTCATTCTTTTAGGCTCCTCAAAAGACCCTACTGGAAGCTGAGTGTGGTGGCATACATCTATAATCTCAGCTATCTGGGAGGCTGAGGCAGGAAGGTCTCAAGTTTGGGCCTAGCCTGGGCAATTTAGGCATTTAGTAAGACTCTGCTTCAAAAAAAAAAAAAAAAAAAGTGAGGCCACTGACATAGCTCAGTGGTACAGGGCCTGCCTGACAAGCACAAGGTCCTGAGTTCAATTCTTGGTAGTCCCCCCAAAATGCTGGAATTATGTCTCAGTGCAAAAGCCCTGGGTTCAATTCCCAATACAGAAAAACAAAACAAAACAAAAAAACACTAAAGCCACATTTTGTCCTTTTTTATGAGTACATATTTGCAGTACATAAAGATTACATTCAGGGGCTGGGGATTTAGCTCAGCAGCACAGCGCCTGCCTGGCAAGCATGAGGTTGTGAGTTCGATTTCCAGTATCGGGGGTAAAAAAAAAAAAAAAGATTACACTCATTGTGGGGAGTGGGAACATGTGCATACCACATCTCAATTCTTTTTTAGATCCCCAATGAACCAGGTTTTTACTGTAAGAAAAGGGAAAGGAAAGGGGGGAAATAAGAATGGACTTCACAGTGTCAGCTTGAAAGAGAGGCTATCACTATGAGCTTGTGGCTTTCTTTTCTTTTTCTTCTTTCCCTTTTAAAGTTTATTTTAATCTTTCCCCTTTCAGTATTGGGGATGGAACTCAAGGCCTAACGCTTGCTAGGCAAGTGCTGTACACTGAGCCGCACCCCGGTGCTTTTCCATAGCTAGGGAAAGATGTAGAGACAAATACAGATGCACAGGGGTGTGTAATATGTTAAATTTGCTTTGGAGTGTTCTTCAAACATTGCGGGTGTACATTGGGTTAGTTGCTCTCCCCAGTTTGAAAGGGCGGGGGCGTGGCCAGCCATTCCCTGAGCGCCTTCCCATCTCTTTTACCTAGATACCAGGGCCTGCATAAAAATAACATCATTTAGACACAGAGGATTAAAAAATGAGTGAGAACCCTGGCGCGGCGGCACACGCCTGTTATCTCAGCTACCCAGAAGCTGAGGGAGGAGGATTACAAGTTTGAGACCATTCTGGGCAATTTAGACAGAACCTGTCTCACAATAACACAGAAAGGGCTGGGGTGGTGGCTCAGTGGTGGAGAGCCCCTGGGCTTAATCCCTGGGCGCTGGAAAGAGAAAAGACTCCGGAAGAAACAAAACAAAATGAGATCATTTGTTGTTGAGGATTTGGAAGGCACAAAATAGCTTCCTTCATTCCGTCCCTCCGTCCCTCTCTCCTCCTCTCTCCCTCTCTCCTCCCTCCCTCCCTCCCAGAAATGTTTCCTGAGCTTCCAACAAGCACTGGCTCTGACTGGCACGGGCATCGCTGGCTTCAGCCGGGTCCTGCCCCGCAGGGACTCACTGCAGAACTCTGCGCCCCTCCGGGAGCGGCCTCCCGCAGAGCAGAGGTCCTGGCCTCCCAGCTTCGGACTCTATCAGGCCGCCAGCGGCAAACCCTGTCCTTGGGAAAAGCACCGGAGGGGGCTGGGAAGGACTTCTCCTGCTCAGAAAATGGACAAAAATGGAGATGTTGTGGCTTCCTGTGTATTGGTTCCCACGTGGTCAGGGGGTGAGGACAGACATCATGACTTGCATTTTGCAGATGAGGCAAGCTGAAGGTCACAGAGCATATGAATGTCCAGCTAGTGGGAAAGGGGCTCTCACAGATGGGAGGGACACCAAAGGCCACCCTGCCCAGACAACTTCTACTCTTTCCGTTTTTCCCCTGCCGCTTCTGACTCCGGTAGTGTTTTCCCGGACAAAGGATCAAGGCAGGTGGCGGCCCTGCTCTGAAAATGACCACACTGCGTCGCGTCCCTCCTCATGGCCGGTGCCCACCTCTTCCTGTCCTGGCCCCTGAGGACACCTGGCTCTTTGTATTCATCAGCAAGCAGGTGCACTGGGGGACTGCGGCCATCTGGCAAGTGTTCCACGCAGGATATAGATTAGACCTTGGCCGTGCAAAGATAAGACAAGCGCCACACCTAAACAGCAGCGATTCAAGAGGCTGCACAGCTGTGCAGACGCCCTTCGGGGCTCAGGGACGGCGTCTCAGAGGGATGACGGCCCACTCTGGGGACTTCTGGGATGCCCTCCTCCCCAAGGGAAAGGCCCTCAGAAGAGGACAAGTTTGGAGGGAGAGGAGAGAGATGTGGCCAAAACTAAGAATTTTTGAGACACAGCCGAACGGGGCCAGCTGGCAGGATGGCGGAGGTGGGGCAGAGGGAAAGAACAGGGGCAAAGGGGCCGGGCCGTGGAGCTGCCCGGATCTGGAACCACGAGCTTATAACAGACAAACTGGCCAAGGCCTGCGATTTTCCTCAGCCAACTCTACAGCGGGAGAAAAATGGAAAGAGAAAAAGGAGCGGAGGGCAGGGGTCAAGGGGTGGAGCAAATCAGGCTCGCTAAGGCTTTGCACACCCTAAACATGTGGCATAGATATGATCACTGCCATGTGGGCATCAGGAATCAGATTGCTGGGCCGGGATGTCGCTCAGAGGCACAGCGCCTGCCTGGCAAGCGTGAGGTCCTGAGTTTGATTCCCAGTACGCAGCTTCCAAAAAAGAATCAGATTGCTTAAGAGCTCTGAGCAAGCCGGGCACGGTGGTACATGCCTGTAGTCTCAGCACTCGGGAGGATTGCTATGAGTTTGAAGCCAGCCTTGGGCTCCCTAGTGAGTCCAAGGTCAGCTTGAACTGCACACAGAGATCCTGTCTCGAAAACAAGCAAACAAAAGAGTTCTGAGAAGTCCCTTTGCAATAGTAGGAGAGACACAAAAGTGCCCAAGTACTCATCTGAGGGCTTGACGCTGCCAGTATCACCCTAGGAGCGCATGCTATGACTACTTTCTCTCTCTCTCTGTCTTTTTATCTTTCTTTCTTTTGTGCTACTAGAAAGTGAACCCAGGGCCTTAACACTGAACTACATCTCCAGTCCTTTTTAAAAGTTTTTATTTTAGACAAGTTCTCACTAAGTTACCCAGTCTGGGCTCAAACTTGTGATCCTCTTGCCTCAGCCTCCCAGAGTGCTGGGATTCTTCCCTTAACGAGTTGGTCAAGGCATCTTTTTTTTTTTTTTTTTTTTTTTGAGAAAGGATCTTGCTGTATAGTTCAGGCTGGCCTTGAGTTCACTATGTAGCCCAGGCTGGTCTTGAACTCGCAGTGATCCTCCTGCCTCAGCCTCCCAAGTGCTGGGATTACAGGTATGCACCACCATGCCTAGCAAGGCGTTTTATATTCTGAGCACCTGTGTTCCCTTCTGGGTGCATACTTTTTTTCTCCTAAAAAACTTCTCCATGCTTCCTACTGACTAGTCCTGAAAATTATTTTTTCCATGACAGAAGTCAGCAAATGTATTGCGGGTAGGGCCCAGTAGCCATGGCAGCGGGAGAAGGGATGCGATGTGAAGTTCTTGCTCTATGCTCTGCTGGTGCTTTTGCCTGTGTGATGGAACTGATCGCTGCGGGTGCCCCCGAGTGGGACTGTGACTCCCAGGGTGCTCTAGGCCCTGTGTGGCCTGTGGTCATTGTTGCAGTGGTGCATTCCTCTTCCTGGTGGCCTCTGTGGGCTGCTCTGGGGCCTGCAAAGAGAACCCCTGTCTCATGGTCACCTCTGCCACCTTCCTCCTCCTGTCACGCCAGTGGACGTGTCATAGCCACTGCTGGCTATGTTTCTGCAGACAGGGTGCTGTCAGAGATCAATAAGGACTTCTGGCGGCAGATGTAGAACTACCAAACCAACAAATGAAACCCAGCACACACACATCCCTGGACAAGTTGCAGGAAGAGTTTAGGCGCTGCTGACTGCGCAGATTAGGAGAACATCCCTGCTATGGCCAGGGCCGCGTTCCTGGTTCCTGCTGTGTCCAGGTCGCTGAGGGCGGGAGAACCGACTCCACCGTGCCTTCGGTCCACACCCAGGCTGTACGGAGAGGACTGAGGACCGGGGTCTGGCTGAGGAAGAAGAAGGCGCTGTTGGGACTGCAGCAGCTGCAGGTGTTGGTTTTGCCGAGGTTCTGGAATCATCTCTGCGTGTGCCTGTGACGTGATGTAGGGGCCTGGTCTCTTTAGGTTTTTCAATTAAATGGATTCTTTTTTCAGACGAAAAGCAAAATAAGTTTGGTCAAGGGCAAGACGGAATTTGGCGGCGCTGGCAGGGCAGGGTTGAAATGCCCAGCCACGGGAGGGCCCAGGCAAAAAGGAAGTGAGAAGCTCCCGGAGGCCAGGCAGCCAGGGGAAAAGGCTATGAGGAAACCCAGGGAAGGTTTGGGGAGGGCGAAGGCGGGCAAGGGGTGGGAGTGGGGGTGGGGCGGGAAACAGGATCTCAGCTTTGAAGTCAAGTGCTGGCCCGGTGAACTGTAGGCTGCCTACAGCTGCGCGCATGGCGCATGTGGAGGTTGGTTGCTTTGCAGAGAGGTGGGTGGAGGGCAGGAACCAAAGAAGGAAGTGGATGGTCCAGAGTGAGGGGAGGCTGAGCACTGCCTTGTGACAGTGGTCTGAGAGGCCCCAGCCTGGGTATGTTGCGGGAGAGGAACCTTTACCCAGCAAGTAAAACAAATGGCAAAGCCAGGTACAGGCACACATGTCTATAGACCAGCTAGGCTGGAGGCTGAGGCAGGAACTTGGGGCCAGCCTGGACAACATGTTTCTTAAACAAACAACAAACCACTGGGTGTGGTGGTGCAGGCCTGTAATCCCAGCACTCCGGAGGATGAGGAAGTTGGATCGTTGCAAGTTCAAGACCAGCCTGGGCTACAAAGTGAGCTCAAGGCCAACCTGAACCGAACAGAGAAGTGAGACCCTGTCTCAAAAAAAAAAAAATCTAAACCCAATGACATTGTCAGGGTTAAGTCCCGAATTGAGCGAAAGAGCCAGGTGCAGTGGCACACACCCGTTATCCAGTTACTCTGGAGGCTGAGGCAGGAGAATTGTGAGTTTGAGGCCAGCCTTACCGACTTAGCAAAACCTTCTCTCTCAAAACACACACACACACACACACACACACACACACACACCCCTGACCAAAAATGAATTCAGTTAAGGCAAGAAGTAGTATGTATATGTCAAGGAAAGTAATTTAACTCTCTATGAGATTGTATTTTCAGGGCATCATTTCTCTTAGAACCAAAGGTTGATTCTCCATTAAATAAATCAAGCTTAAGTTTTAGGGCCTTTTCCTTGCTTTGTGAGGCCTTCTGTTGGCTTTTTCTATCTGTGATTTTAAAAATCGCCTAACTGTATAAATAACTGTAAAAATACAATTTTTATTACATAAAGATAAAAAAAAAATCATAAAATTTGCCTGGCTCCTAAAACGCTTAAGTGGTCTCTGCCTAGAAGTCTGCCAGTCAGGGGATGAAAGCGAGCTGTTTTCTGGACTTCTCAAGCTCTTCCCTTCCTCTGTAGCGCTGAAAGATGAGCAGCAGCAAGGATGAATAGTCGACCAGGGAGTGATTTTTTTTTTTTTTTTTTTTTTTTAATAACATGTTTTGGCCGGGGATATCTCAGTGGCACAAACACCTGCCTGGCAAGTGCAAGGTCCTGAGTTCGATTCCCGGTACTCCCCCCAACAACAAAAAAAAGTCAAACATCTGTTGGCTAGGCGCTCTCTGCAGGTGCTGTCTGTGACCTTATAGAATTGCCCAATATTCTTTGGTAGAGTAAAAGGTAGGCGCCCGGCTGACTGGTCCCACGAGGGTCACATGCACAGGTGTTGTTGTTCTGGGCCGCTCAGGACCAGCTACCTCTGTGTGCTTAGCTTTCCTGGCAAAGGTCAGGACCAGATAGCTTTGTAATGCTGATATGGCTCCCCCCTCCCTCTCCTGAGAACTTTGAGCCAGAAGTCACTCGCACAGAATGTCCCCAACTCCAGAATGGCTATTGTTTTCAGAAGGGGATTAGTCAGCCCATTGTGTAGAAGTGGAAGGCATTTCCCCAGACAAACAAAGTGAAGTAATCTTTATTGTTCAGGACAGCCCCAAAAGACTTCTAGTATTGCTGAAATCAAGGGCCCTGCAATGGTAACAGAAGCCCAACCCTTGTAAACCAGCCCTGTGACCAGGGGAGGAGGGGTCCTCCTTGCTGCGGCTGCCCTGGCCTGGGTGGAGAGGGAGAGCTTGGAGTGGGGTAACCAGAGCCAGCGCTGGGCAAAGCACCCCTTTCAGAATCTGCAATCTAGCCCCCTGTCTAATCTCCAGAGGGTTCCTGGGGTAGCTTGTTTCTCTGTGCCTTTGCCTTTTTGAATTTTCCTCAGGTTTTTGTTCCATAGAAACAGTGGAAAACAGACCACTCAAAAACAAAAACAAAAACAGACCACTCAAAAACAAAAACAAAAACATTCCCATTTGAAGGGAGTGGAATGCTCATTTTTTAGTTCACGGCCCTCTCAGAAAAAAACTTCAGTGAACAGCGAAAGAATGGTAGATTTCTGGATCTAAAAGATCAAACAAAATCACATGATCAGGGAGAGATCTTTTGTGTTAATACTTTTTAAAAAGTAGGATTGTGAGTTCGAGAACAGCCTGGACTATATTAGCAACTCTGTCTCTACCTAAATACACACCTTGTTTTGTGGGCTGGGAGTATAACAGTGGTAAAATGCTTGCCTAGTGTGCTATGGCCCTGAATTTGTACTCTAGCACCACACACACACACACACACACACACACACACACACACACACACGAAACATGTTTTCTTTGAACTTGCTCTGATATAA
This sequence comes from Chinchilla lanigera, assembly GCF_000276665.1. Lineage (NCBI taxonomy): Eukaryota > Metazoa > Chordata > Mammalia > Rodentia > Chinchillidae > Chinchilla > Chinchilla lanigera. Next base: position 4,207,909 of record NW_004955454.1, on the reverse strand, counting down.
GCTCAATTTTTGTTTGCTTTTGTTTTGTTTTGTTTTGTTTTTGTCGTTTTTGAGATAGGGTCTTGCTATGCAGCAGTTCAGGCTGGACTTGAGCTCTCTTTGTAGTCCAGGCTGGCCTCGAACTTGCAAGGATCCTCCTGCCTCAGCCTCCCAAGTGCTGGGATTACAGGCATGTGCCACCATGCCGGCTCTGCTTTTGTTTTTGAGACAAGGTCTCACTATGTATTTCAAGCTGGCCTCAAACTCATTATGTGGCCCAGGATGGCCTCGAATTTGTGGTGATTCTTTTGCCTCAGCCTCCTGAGTGCTGGGATTACAAGCATGTGCCACCATACTCGGCCGCAAGCCCAATGTAGCTATGCTGGTATTTCAATTTTTAAAAGGCTTTTGAACCCATCGTGTTATTTGAGGCAGAGACACTGTTATCCACGTCTTCTTGTGAAGGAACTCCCACCCACGTGAGATCATGCAGGCAGCTAGCTGGGGAAGAGGCTGAGTCTTCTGCACCAAATCCTGACCCTGCCAGGTGTTTTCAGAGCCTGGTGCTCCCAGGGGAGGCAGGGCTCTGACAGTCCTGTCCTGAAATGAGTTTCCAGGGAATATCTGCTTTTCTCTCTGGCTCTGGACGAGACTAAATTATCCTAAACATCTAAAGGTCTCTTATTATCTTAAATTTCTCTAGGGAATGAAATCTATAACTCTCCACTACCTGGCTTGGTAACAAATAGCCACTCTCTTTATTTCCACCTTAGGTTTTTTGTTACAGGGTGAGCAAGCAAGAAAGAAAAGGAAATCGCTTCTTTGCCTTTTGGCTAAGATCAAATGAAGAAAGATGGAAGGAGGGCAGGAGGAAGGAAGAAAGAGAAAAGTTTGGCAAAGGAAGTGTTTTCACAAGTTTGATGGGAAAAATAAGCAAAAAAGGGCTTTGGAAAGAAGGAAGGAAGGAAGGAAGGAAGGAAGGAAGGAAGGAAGGAAGGAAGGAAGGAAGGAAGGAAAAGAATAAACCAACAAGGCAGTTACCTGTGGTTACTGAGTTAATTCCCAACATTCCCCATCATAACTGACAAAACAAGTAAAAACGGAATGGAATCACCTGCATTTTCCAAAGCTCTCTCCCACCTCCTAAGGCAGCTAAGCCTCTTGTGAACCCAGAGAGCCAAGTGGAGTTGGTGTGAGCCCCAGGAGCTAATGGGCAAGTGAGAGCCCAGAAGCCTGATGTTTTGTCCAAAGCTGCTGGACAAAGAGCCAGGACTAGAATTCTGGTCTCCTGACCCCCAGAATTAAACAAATCTATACACCAAAAGTCACACTGAAGCTGGGTGTGGTGGTGCATAAACCCATAATCTAGGCGAGTTAGTGACTTAGTGAGACTCTGTCTCAAAATTTAAAAAAAAAAAAATTAGAAGAGTTGGGACATGATTAAGTGCAAGGTCCCTGGGCTCATTGAAAAATGAAAGTCTTGTGTCACGTTGACTTTTACAGATTACAGATTGACAAAGTTTATTTGGGTACTTGTTAATTCAATATCCAAACCCCAATTCCCAAGCTCAGGACTGCTGGAAGCAGAAAGGGATGATCTGCAAGGACTTCACGAAGTGCAAACACAATACCCCAGCTGGCTTCTGCCCACTGGCCCTGGGGCAGACTGGGCAGACCGTGCAGCCCTGTGGTGCTGCCTTTGCCCTGCACAGGCCTTTGTGTGGCACTGACCTAGCTGGCTGCAGTGGACACAGCTGACCGCAGTGGACGTAGATACAGGCCAGAAAGTTTATCGTAGGGGGCGGTTGGGGAGGGGAATCTGGGGACAGACTCACTGATTTTAGTCTCTTGGGAGATGCTAATGTAGGCCCAATGTTGAGTGCGTAACATTGCTGATTAACTGTAGATCTCTGTCCTAAAACCTCTAAAAGCCTGAGGCCCTGGCTGTACTTCCTCCTAACCCAACGCTGCATACAGCCCTATCACTGCGGGGGAGACCTGGTGCAGTCAGGTGTCCTAACCTGTCGGCAATCCCCACACCTAGCTTCAGGCCGTAGCCATTCAGGATTTTTTTTTTCCAGTGCTGGTGATGAAACACAGGGCCTTGCACATGCTAGCAAGGGCTATCTTAGTTCAGCCAGATAGAGCAATTAGGAGCAATTAGGAGCAGTGCTTAGGCTGTATGAGCTCCCCACTCACAGTGCCACCATGAAGGGGGCAATGTCCCACGTCCACATGGCACAGGATTTCAGCTCCAGACCCTTAGTGGCCCCTGCAACACGCTCCGCTCAGTGTGTTTCCCTGGTCCTCTTCCACAACAGGTAAACAGCTCCCTTGGGCTGGGGGATGTGGCCCAGTGGTACAGGGCTTGTCTAGCATGCATGAGGCCCCGGGTTCAATCCCTAGTACTGAGGAAAAAAAGTCTCCCCTTGACCAGGTGCATCTGTCTGTGCAAGTAGCAGTCAGGGAGGCATAAGGTGGCCCAAGACCACTCCTTTCGCCTCTCTCCTCTGAGACCTCGGTGCAGAACCCTAGGCGACATCTCTGAGTGAGGCGGACGGTGAGCTGCTGTTCCTTCTCCGGCACCTGCAGAGGTCACACCTGAGAGAAGCGCAAGACAAGCTTGCTACGCTCCGCCTCCACTTCCTACCTCCTGCCTCTGCCGCGCGGCCCTCATCCCCCACGCCCCGGAGTGCAGTCTCTGTGCCTTCCTGGACCAAAGAGCACACAGCGTCGGTGTGGCTCTTTGGGGATAGGACCTTGGAACGGTTAAAAACACGCCATTTAATTTGAAAGTATTTTAGATGGCCTTTTCTTGTGATAAAAGTTATCTACTGATGATGGAGACTTAAATCCCGGGGCAGAATAAGAGGCTGGAAGAACAAACTGGAAAAAAGTGTTCAGAAGCTCGGTTCTTAGCCATAGCAAACGTGTTCAGAGCGCCGAGTGTAGGAGGGTTTTGGTTTCTCTTTCAGTGCTGGGTCTCAAACCTAGGCCCTCCCACGGCTAGGCAAGCGCTCTACCCCTCAGCCGCTTCCCCCCACCAGCGCTTCCGGACTGTTTTTTCACAGATAACAAGATGAACTATTGTCTAATAGGAAAAAAAAAATCTGAGGTACACAGTAACATAAAATAAACAAGTACGGCTTTTGTAACCAAATGGACCATCTCTCAGACCTTATAAAAATGAAAAAAGAGACAAAATCATATACATCGTGTAAGTCTGTTCGTATAAATTTTATTTTATTTATTTATTTATTTTTTTGGTTTTTCTCCGGTACCGGGAACCGAACTCACGACTTTGTGCTTGCCAGGCAGGCGCTTTGCCGCTGAGCTAAATCCCCAGCCCCTCGTATAAATTTTAAAATCACCGGGGAAGTAGCTCAGCGGCACAAGCGCCTGTCTGCCACGCTCAAGGTCCTGAGTTCTATCCCCGGTACCAAAAAAAAAAAAGAGGATAGATTCCAAAATCAATGCTTTAAATAGTTCAGCAGGTAAAGTACCCATCTATAGGGCTATAAAAAAAAAAAAAAAAAAAGACAAACAGAGTAACTGCTCACAACTGAGAGTTTAGGTGAATAGCACCGAAAGGGTTGTTTTATTACTTTGTTACTTTCCTTCAGGTTTGAGATGTTTTAGAATAAAAGGATGCGAAAGGGTTAAAAACCAGCCAGAGCTAATGTATATGCTTTGGAGTAGTAAGGTGGGTATTAAACGGTAATTATTAAAATCTGGCATAAGGCAAACACAGGAAGAACAGGCACGGGCGATGGAGCGAGCCCCCCACGGCTGCGGGGGTGGCCGTTTCCTCCGCGTGCAAACGCACTCACTTCTTTATAGTTACTTATTACACCGGACGTGCAAATTCTATGTGTTCTTGGCTGTATACTTCACATGAGGAGAAATGTACAACTGAGAAAAAAATTGCTATACACTTGATAAACGTTATTTTTAGATAATAGACTTTTGCTTTGTAACAAGTAAACCTAAGTAAGGGGCCCTGGCTAAGTGGACTTTTTTTTAAACTTGAGATCACTCATCAAAAGGTACTTTCCATGGACGAATTTTTTTTTTTTTTTTTTTTGAGACAGGGTCTTGCTATGTAGTTCAGACTGGCTTTGAACTCACTTTGTAGCCCAGGCTGACCTTAAACTCACAGCATTCCTCCTACCTCAGCCTCCTGAGTGCTGGGATTACAGGCTTGCACCACCATGGCGGCCTAGATAGTTCTTATACAAGCTTCAATTCTGAATCTTTTCTTTCTTTTTTTTTTTTGTCTTTTTGAGACAGGGTCTGGCTATGCAGTTCAGGCTGGCCTTGAGCTCACTTTGTAGTGCCCTGGCCAATCTCGAACTCGCAATGATCCTCCTGCCTCAGCCTCCCAAGTGCTGGGATTACAGGCATGTGCCACCATGCCTGGACTGAATCTTATTAAGTTTAATATTAGGTAACACATTCTTCTAAGCAAGTCCCACGAACTTCAGTATGACACCTTGATTTCATCTGCTTTTTGGCAGATATCCTAGTATATGCAACTTAAAATTTTGTCTTTAGATAGCTCTGGATGAAAGTTTTATACTTATGCAAATATCATGCTTAATTTATATTGTTTGTGTGACTTTTACCTCCTTTCTGTAGCCTTTTCTGATTTCCTCATTGGGATTTCACAGTATTTTTTTGTGACACCATCAAAGGCAAAAGGTGGGGCTGGGGATTTAGCTCAGCCGCACAGCGCCTGCCGGGCAAGTGAAAGGTCGTGAGTTCGATTCCCGGTACCGGAAAAAAAACCAAAACAAAACAAAAAATACCAAAGGCAAAAGGTGACCAAGTTTTCCCATGCCTAGACTGACTTTCAATACACATTCACCCACTTGATTATCATCTGTGTCATCTCAATCAGCACCAAAATCTAAGTCACCATCGCTTTCTTCATTCCTTTTGCAGCCTCTTCTATGATTGGGTCTTTGATTATTTTCAGTATTTTCTGCCTTTTCTGGCTCTTTATTAAATGAAATCACAATGTCTTCTTTCTTTCCATATTTTGCATAAACTGCAAGCTCATAGCCGCAGGGTCTACACATGATGTGGTAAGAAATCTTCACGGTCTTCTATAAACATTGCATGCACTTTTTAGGTTTTGATACTGCTTTATATTTGCTGTATTTTATCCGCCACTCAAGAACTTCTTGACAGCGCTGACGTACTCCTTCAGGAACTTTTGCATTTGTTTTCCAGCCTCTCCGTTCCCAGGAAGCATGCATGACTCCCAGCACAGGTCACAGATTGTCCGTCCACCTGCCCTCCCGGCTCCTGGTGCTGGAGCACTTCTGAATTTTCAGAACACTTCGCTATTTTCTAAAATCTCAGACTCCTGACACATGAGAAAGGCAATGGAAAGATGATTACCCTTCATGTAAACTTGGGGGAAGTGACAGGGGAGCATGCCTGAAGTTCCAGTGTGAAACAGCCCCCCTGCAGGGCAGCTGTGGATTTTGTGCTGGGTGGGAATTACTCCTTTTGTATTTAATGAGTTACCTTTTTGTTTTGTTTTTTAGATAAAGTTTTGCTTTTGTAGTTCACGCTGACCTTGAACTCACTGTGTAGCCCAGGCTGGCCTCAAACTCCCAGCAATCCTCCTGCCTCAGCTTCCCAAGTGGTGTAACTACAGAAATGTACCTTCTTGCACAACTAGTTACCAGTTGTCCTAGACAAGTATCTCCCCCGGCTCAGCCTTCTACTGTTTTCTCTCTGCTTCAAAATGCATCTCAAAACACTATGTACATTTTTTGTATATTTTCCCATTGTTAGCCCTGAATGCTTTCTTTGTTGACTTTTTTTTTTTTTGTCTTTTTGAGACAGGGTCTCGCTATGCAGTTCAGGTTGGCCTTGAGCTCACTTTGTAGCCCAGGCTGGCCTCGAGCTCGCAACAATCCTCCTGCCTCAGCCTCCTGAGTGCTGGGATTACAGGCACTTTGTTGACTTTAGATGTGGGATCCCAAGTTCCTTGAACTAGGTACTTCTGTCACGTGATAGTTCTGTCATCCTTCCTGTTCAAAACTCATGATAGCAAGAAGGAGAAGCTCACTGTACACACCTTCAGACTCAGAAGGAAATGATACCTCTTATTTCAGGTGACTACATTCTTTAATTACCCAGAAACCCACTGAGGAACAAGAGTAAGCTCTGGAGTCAGCACTAATTACTAGCTGTGTGAGGAAAAGGAAGTTACTTGATCTCTCTGAGTCTCAGTTTTCCCGTCTGACATATATGTATAATGATGCCTAGCTGACAGAAGTACTGAGAGGATTATAATATGTAAAGCAGCTTGCGTATAGAAGTATTCAGTAAATGATGCCTATAATTCACCTACATCCTTAATGATAAGCCTCAAGTATGCAAAACATTCAGCTGCCTGGGAGTGATTTAGGAGCAGGGAACAAGCCTACCTATGGTTAAGCACTTGCCTACTACACAGCTGCTTCCCCAGCAGGTGCTCCATTGTGACTTTTGACACAAGGATTTTTGTCTTGGTGGTCAGCCAAATAGAACAAAGTATCCCCTAACTGTAACTTCTTCACATTCAATCTTTTTTTTTTTTTTTTCTTTTTGAGACAGGGTCTGGCTAGGCAGGTCAGGCTGAACTTGAGCTCACTTTGTAGCCCAGGTTGGCCTCGAAATCACAACGATCCTCCTGCCTCAGCCTCCTGAGTGGTGGGATTACAGGCGTGCGCTATCACGCCCGGCTCCTCATTCAATCTTTAAAATAATAAGTAAAGGCCAGATGTGGTGGTGCAAGTCTATAATCCCAGCACTCGGGAGGCTGAGGCAGGAGGATTGCTGTTGAGTTCAAGGCCAGCCTGGACTGCATAGGAAAACCCTGTCTCAAAAAGACAAAGACAAAACCAAACCAAACCAAACAAAAAACAAACTAGAGGTCACCAGTGCCTGTAATCCCAGCTGCAGGCACAATCCCAGCCAGTAATTCCAGTTGAGGCAGGAGGATGAACATCCCAGGCCAGCCTTGGCAATGTAGGAAGACCCTGCCACGAGAAAAGAAAATGAAAAGGCCTGAGTGTAGCTCAGTGTCAGAGCACTTGCCTAGCACGAAGGAGGCCTTGGATTCAATCCCTAGCAACACACACACACCACACCGACCTAACTTTTCCCAAACCACCCAAATGAAGACTCTAGAACTCCGCTTTGCTGCTGTCCAGACTTGTTTTATGCCGTCAACCTACAGCCCAATTTTTGAGCCAGGGTGAGCCCCAAGACATGTAGCCACACCTGATAGGACAGCGACACCATGCGGTGAAATGAAGAACTGCAGATGACTCCAGCGAGGATGTTGACTCAAAATGAAGCTTTAGTTTTCATGGGCCGTATTTCCTATCAGCTGAGCGGGTAGGTCTTTTCAAAAAATATTTCTCAAGTTAGAAAATAAACTGAGAACAACTGGGATGAGGGAAAGAAGAGAAAAGAAAGAAGGAAGGCAAAACATAAATATATATATGAATAGCTGCGATGACTGTATTGCTGTTGTCTGATGGTGTATTGAAACGAAGAGTTAATGCTCACAATTTTTTATGTTCTGATTGACTGTGCATGCTTGTGTCTGGTGGTCTGAGCAACTGATTGGAAGGTAAAAATATGCAATGGAATTACAGTGGTGAACGCCTTCCATCTTGTCTAGTGAAACTCTGTATTATCTCTAAGGTTTTATTGAAGAATTATTTTCTTATTCTCTTTAATGGTTTGAGCAATCTTTCATTCTTACATCTGATAATCTGAGCAATGTAGTTGAGGAGAGCGATATGCAATGTAACAACTATTGATTTGTATTAATTTGTCTTGAGACCCTGTATCACTTTAAATGTTCTTGCTTTGATTTGTTTATGTTCGTGATACCGGTATGCTGCTACTGTTCTATTTTTTTGTTTGTTTGTGTCTCATGTATTACTCTTTAAAAAAAAAAAAGAAAATAAACTGATGAAGTAAATACAGCACCTTATAAGTGTGAGTGGAATTATTTCCTACTTTACAAATGTGTCCTTCCTGTCCACTGCCTAATACTTTAGGGCTGAATGGCTAGGCCCTCAGGTGAAAAAGAAGGAAAGATATCCACAGGGCACAAGATAGTTTCTCTTCGTTTCTCTTCTTTTCTTTTTTTCTTTTTTTTTTTTTTTTTTTGAGACAGGGTCTCACTCTGTAGTTCAGGCTGGCCAGGCATAGTGGTGTAAGCCTATAATTTTAGCCACTTGGGAGACTGAAGTAGGAGGATCAAAAGTTCAAGGCTGGCCAAGACCCTCTCTCAAAAAAAATGCCAGGAATGTAGTTCAGCACTGGAGCTATTGCCTGGCATATGTGAGACTTTGCATTCAATCTCCAGCACCACAAAAGAAAAAAATCCATGGAAGATTTATAGAAAAATCCTAGCAACTTTCACCTCTCTTGGAGATTCATTTTTGGAGGACTCAGACCTTGAAATACTAAGAAAAATATTAAGGGAGAAACTGATACCATATAGTCACACTGTCAAAGGGAAAATATCTTTAAATCATTAATGAGAACTGTTGGCCCTTCAAATACAGCTCTGTATAAAAAGTTAATACACCTGTAGGATCTGTTCCATCCTTGAAGTTACTGAGGGAACAAGGCCTTCTTCATACTAGTGGACTCTGATTTTTGATTGTTTTGGAAGTCTTGGGACCGGTTCCATAATTATGCATTTTCACAGATAAAGGACCTTCAGTAAAATCATGATGAATTCTTACACCTTTCCACTGCATTTGGAACCACTGCAGAGCCCCAGAACGGTGGAAGAGTCCTGGTTCTGCAAGCTTGGAAGGAGGGAGTCACTTCCCATGGCCTGCTAACCCAGAAACTGTGAGCTGCCATGTTTCCCGCTGTGAGGAACACAGGTCTGTAGAGGAAGAAAAGATAGAGACGGTGGAGACATCTCTACGGCGAAGAGAGGGAGGGAGAGGGATCGGAGGGGTCTGGGTAAGCTCCAGGAGGTGCTCGAGTCTATCGGAAGCCTTCTGCCCTCTCCCTTTTAATCTGGCTCGCAATGATGTCATTGCTTGCGGCTCTGAGAGAGCAGCCTCCGCAGTCGGCGGGCAGTAATTCTTACCGTGCTCCAGTTTCCTTATTCACTGAGCGTCATCACTCATTCATTTAGCAGCTACGTATTGGGTACTTTCTCTGCGGTAGGCACAGTAGATAATATAAAGAAAAATTTAAAATTTCTTCAGGGAACTTAACTTCTACTAAAAAGGTCTGGGGGTGGGGGTTATAGCACCGTTGCAAAGCTCTTGGCCAGAGTTCATAAAGTCATGGGCGCCAGGCCAGCATCAAGGGGGGAAAAAAACCTCTCAGGAAATAAAGTAAATATATGAAAGGCAACTTGCAAATCAGGTACCAAAGCGCTGGTTGATCCGACAAAACGCAAGCCCCAGGTTTTAAATCTTCGCGCCAGGGTCACATAGAACAATACACATTCTTTTTCTCTCTCTTTTTTTTTTTTTTTTTTTTTTCGGGGGCCGGGAACTCACGACCTCGCGCTTGCCAGGCAGGCGCTGTGCCGCTGAGCTAAATCCCCAGCCCCTACACATTCTTTTAAATGAAGATCGGATTAGAAGGGTCCATCTTTGTACAGTGTCTTTTCTTCAACAGCTTTTCTTGGTGCTGGGGCCGCAGGACACTCCTGACACCTTTCCGTACCCCAGGACCCCTCTCTGCCCTAGTGACGTGAGTCCCCGCTTCCGCCCTCTTACACTGCTTGCTCTGTCTGTGTGCAGCTTTCAGTCTATTTTCAAGGGTCACGGGGAGCAGCAGACAATGCGCACATATGACATTAAATTCATGGACGGTTTTTGACGATCTCATGGTAACCACCCTTCTCCCACCCGTTAGGAAGCCTCAAAGAACAGATTCGGTCTATCTCCCCTTGCTGCCTTGGGAGGAGCTGCCAGTGAACACAGGGAAGACCAAAAGGCAAGCGGCAGGAGGCAGAAAGCAAGGAATGCGGCTCATCTGCATGATAAATGCTCGAATTCGCCAACGATTTAGAAAGCGCACCCGGCAGGGCCCGGGTCTGCCGCCTCGCCTGGTGTCCTATCCTCACGGCGGGCACGGATCTTCGTACTTTAGGGAAATGGGGTCAAACTACCCATACTTTTTATATACATTTTTTTGCAATCCTGGCAGTTCTATTCATACTTCTTAAGCAAAACCAGGACTCAAAGCACCCTTTCTTCTTCTTTAAGGATCCGTACAATGCAATAATCTTTCGCAATAAAGAACTACAGTAAGACTTAGCAACGATGGCTGGCATACTTTCTCGCCTACCTTCCAGAGATAAAAGCGTGCTATCATCAGCCAACTGAGGACAAGGGTTTCCAAGAAACACAGACAGTAAAAGTCAGCAGCATCTCAGCTGGAAGCAGTGAGCAATTTTTCATTTTTTTACTTATTGCAAAGCCTCTAGTGTCTCTCCACCTCCCCCCCAAATTAATGAAGAATATTAATTCCTGAGTGCGTGTGCGTGCAAGTGTGTACACCCAGGCATTCACACGTGCACGCTAGGATGGTCTTCCAAAATACACATACCCAGTGAACGTGCCTGACAACGTATCAGGGCCTGTTTTTCTTTTTCTTTTCTTTTTTTTCAGGGCCTGTTTTGAGCCAGAAACCGCTACTTGTTTCCACCCTCTTGGAATGGTGCAGCTTTTTTTTGGCCCAAGTAGCGGATTTCTTTCTTTCTTTTTCTTTTTTTTTGAGACAGGGTCTCACTATGTTCAGACTGGCCTCAAACTCACAGCAGTCCTCCTGCCTCAGCCTCCCGAGTGCTGGGATTACAGATGTGCGCCACCACGCCCAGTGTAACAGGTTTCTTGATAAGCTACTACAGCTGTAAGATTTCTATTTCATGGCACAGTCTCAGCCACAAGCTATATAAACTTGTTAGTTTCTAAAACTCCAGGGGATGACAAAGGTTAAATAAGACACTGATAAGAAAAGAGAGGAAGTGCGACAGAAGTCCAAAGGCTGTAACCAATTTGGGATCCAATACAAGTAGCAGGTTTTGTTCCTCATCTCAGAGAATGAAGGGTGGATGAGAACAAAGTACGGAAACTCTCCAAAATGGGACATGAGATCTAAATTCTTGCTGAGGCTTTGTTTGGAATGGTTGGTTTTTGGAATGAAGGCCTGTCCTAAGCTTAACCTGGCTGAGACCGTCTTCCAACCCTCCTGTCTACTGCTTGTCCAGCTTGTATTGTGAATGGAAAGGCAGTCAAGTATTCCTTTCTCCTAACTTTATCCTGAAGACAAGGTAAAGACAAATGGCCAAGTGAATATTGTCCCGTCGTACTCATATAGCAACTGGGTAGATAGGCTCCCCTGTCAGTCCCAGGCAAAAGAGGGAGGTGGACCATCCAGGGGTCATCAGTTCTGCTCTGTACCATTCCTTCTTATCAAAACATTCTGAAATGACCAGAGCTGCTTGATCCAGGCACAGGTATTACACCCAATGCAAAGCTTTTTCTTTCTTTCTTTTCCTTTTTCTTTCTTTCTCTTTCTTTCTTTCTTCTTTCTTTCTTTCTTTCTTTTTCTTTCTTTCTTTCTTCTTTTTCTTTCTTTCCTTCTTTCTTTCTTTTTCTTTTTTCCTTCTTTCTTTCTTTTTCTTTTCTTTCCTTCTCTCCCTCTTTCTCTTTCTCTCTCTCTCTCTCTCTCTCTCTCTCTCTCTCTCTCTCTCTCTCTCACAACTCAGAGCCCTGTGCATGCTAAGCAAGCACTCTACCACTGAGCTACACCCCCAGCCTGCAAAGGTCTTTTGATTAGACTCCATGTTGGTTATAACAAATTTCAGATCCTGGGATCCTACATAGGGCCACCAAATCACTAGGTTGGGAATCAGGAGCCTGTGGAGCCCGGGTTTGCTCTTAACAAGGGCAAGGCCTGTGTAGTCCGGGTTTGCTCTTAACAACAGCAAGTCCTGTGCAGACTTCTGACACCAGCATAGGATCCCTCAGGTCCCAGTGAAAGGTGCAGGGGTAGGAGTCACAGGCAACTGCCCAGGTCAACTATGAATTTTTGGTGTTGGAGACCTACACAGAGCATTTTTACAAGCACACAAGGGTTCTAGCCCCAGTTACCTGGACCCCTTGGGGCTAGAACTCTGACTGCTACAACCTCCTCCTGCTCTGACCATCTGTGTTCCTGGGCACATTTCCCCCTTACAAGTCACTTCCACCAGCTGCGAGGCCACCAGGCTTCAATCACGGTGTGATACAACAGTCGCAGGGGTATTTGCCCAGGACTCGCTCCCACGTCACACGGAAAACACTGGCCACAAAGCTGCACGAAGTACTGGGATTATCCATCTCCCTTCATGAATACAGAAGTGACTTGGGAATCGTGGACAAGGTACTCCCAGGGTTTCCAAGGATGAATTAGATTGAGCTTTTAAATACTTTGTGTACCGGATATAACTTCCCAGACCCCTAGGACAACGATGCAGGAAAGAATGTGTGGCTAGAGTGTAGCTCAGCTGTGTAGCGCTTGCTTTGCATGGATGAGACCCTGGGTTCCTTCCCCATCACTAAAATAAAATAAAATAAAAGCCAAGCACTCATAGCCGAGCACTCATAGCAACCATAAAAGCCAAGCCAAGCCTTGTGTAGATGTCCCCCCAAAGTCTCATGCAGTCATTGGTGGGGCTTTTTCAGAGTGGCTGGATCTAGAATATGTGACCCTGGGATTGATTCATGGTGCAATGCTAAGATCAAGTGCACTAGGTGCGTGAGTGCTACCTGCCTAAGTAGCCTGGATAAGATATAAAGGATAGAAAGGGCTGTGGTCAATTCTGTCAGTTCTTGCTGCTTTGCTATCTTCTGCCTACCACGAACTGTTTCTCCTCTGCAATGCCTGTCTGCCATGGACCACCTGCCACTGAGCCAGCCGATTATGGACTGAAATCGCTACAAACTGTGAGTTAAATAAACCTTCCCCTCCTTTAACTTTGGGTGTTCGGTATTTTGTCTCAGCAATGAGAACAGGAAGTAATACATTCCTGTAATCCTAGCTACTCGGAAGGCTGAGGCAGAAGGATTACATGTTCAAGGCCAGGCTGGAGCAACTCGCAATCCTGCTTCAAAATGAAAAGCAGAGGGGGTCAGAGCACTGTAGCTCAGTCATAGCGTATTTGCCTACCATGTTGGAGGTCTTGGGTTCCATTCACAGCAATGGAAAAGAAAAAGCCAACTAGTGTTTAAGTCCTTATTAAATTAAGCCCTTATTATGGCTGATGTATGTGATTAGGATGATTAGATGGTTCCTAATGAAGCCAAGGGCATAGGCCAACTGATTTTTGTTTTTTTTTACTCCAACTGACTTTAATGCTTTTATTTTTCATGGATAATCATCTCGAAAATGTGAAGCAGGGCATGGTGGCGCATGTCTATAATCTCAGCTCTCTGGGAGGTTAAGGGAGAAGGGTCACATGTTTGAGGCCAGCCTGGGCAACTTAGCAAAACCCTATCTGAAAATAACACAAAGAAACAGGCTGGGGTTGTAGTTCAGTGTTCCTTGGGTTCGATCCCCAGTTCTTAAAAAGAAAAAAGTGGGCCAAAAGAATCTGAGTAACAATGTTAGTTGCTGGAAAATAATATTTGTGGGTCTGAGGTTCTTTGTTGTCTGGTCAGAAGGTCCTTTAGGTTCTACAGGTGTAAGCGTTCTGTATAGCTGCGTACACCCTCAGGCAAACCCTCTGTTGGACAGTTTTGCAATATCATTTGCTCATTATAACCCAAATTGATTAACTGCACTATTCACCCAGAAACAATTTTTTTTTCCTGTACCAGGAATAGAACTCACGACGTTGCACTTGCCAGGCAGGTGCTGTGCCACTGAGCTAAATCCCCGGCCCCCGTTTTTCTAGAAGAAAATGAGTGCTTTATGTAGTTTGTGGCTCACTTGCAGGCTGGCCACTCCAGTGCAGTCTGGCTCTGTGCCATCTCAGTAACTCCTCCCCACCCTCGTCTTTGCTTTACTAAGGAGCAGTGAACACACTTGTGTTAGCTCAGGAGGCTGCAAATGCAATAAAAAAAGGCAGGTACACATAAAGCTTATGCTTAAATCAAGAAATCCTTTTGTTCATAATATTATTAAATAGCTACCACTGAATGAATGTTAATCTTTGTGCTATCCCTTGGGGAGAATGCTTAAATGCAGTACTTTATTTAATTCTCATGCTTTGCTGTCTCTCTAGGCACCATACTAGTATCTAAAGTCTCAATTTCCTTACCCCGTCGTACACCATTTAGCAGGGTTCTGAAAATCAGATCAAAACTCATGAGGAGAAGCTGGGCATACTGGCACATGCCTATAATCCCAGAACTCAGGGAGGCTGAGGCAGGAGGATGGTTAAGTTCAAGTCCCACCTGGGCAGTTTAGCAAGGCCCTGTCTCAAAATAAAAAAAACAGAAAAGGCTGGGGATATAGCTCAGTGGTACAGTGCTTGCCTAGAATGCATGATTCCCAGCACCAGAAGAAAAAATAAATAAAAGAGAAAAAGAAAGCAAGTCATACAACCTGACTTGCACAGGACAAGAAAAGCAATATGCAGAGATAGATGGTGTTATGTACGGCTTGGGTTTAGATGTCCCCCCAAAACCTCATGCAGTCATGGGGGGGGGGCTTTTTTCAGAGGTGGCTGGATCTAGAGTGTGTGACTGATTCACAGTGCAATGCTAGGACTAATGGTGCGTGATTACTAAATTGGTCCACTGGTTAGTTTGGCACTGCCCTAGTCCCCAGTAGCCTAGATAGAGGACAAAAGAGGCGGAGAGACTGTTAAGGTCCCTTTTTGCTTTGCTACCTTCTGCCCACCATGAACTGTTTGTCTTCTGCAATGCCACCCTGCCTTGGAGCCAGCAGATTATGAAACCTCTACACACTGTGAGCTAAATAAACCTTTCCTCCCTTAATTTGTGAGTGTTTGGTATTTTGTCACAGTAACAAGCAACCAGACAGATGGGGGGACCCATTTGTCTTAATCTTTTAAGAAAAGGCCTGTCCTGGGCCAGGGTGCAGCTCAGTGGTACAGCATTTGCTTAGCATGCACAAGGCCCTAGGTTCCATTGCCAACACCAAAAATTAAATAAAATATCAAAGGAGACTCATTAAAGATAATCATGCATCCAAATAAGGAGAAGGAGAGAAACCTGGGCGAAGGATTTTTAATATAGAGGGCAACTGTACATCTGGACAGAGAGGACGAGAGCATGCCAGGCTCTCTGACCTGGCGACACTTGCTATCGTCCGTGAGGCCTCCCTTGACAGATAAAGCAGCAGCAGCAGCAGCAGCAGCAGCAGTTTCCTCTCCCTGTGTGAGAGGATAGTGCGACGGTCACTCAGTCTATGTTGCACGCAAGTTCCTGCAGCCCAGGCACGAACACCCAGCTCACACCTCCCCTGTCACAGCAGGTCCAATGATCCCCTTTCCTCTTGGTGCAGGAGCTATGAACTGTTCTTACTGACAAGACAGGCCGGGGAGTCACCAGGCTGGGGGGACATCAGACCTCTCCCCTCCTTGTGCTGGGAAGGAGCTGTTCCTGCCAGTGTGGGTTCCGCGAATGTGCACCCGGGCCACAGAGCAGGAGAGCACGGGGCTCCTCCTGAACCAAGCCGTGCTCTGGGCTCGCCCCCGAAGCCATCAGGGTTAGGCTGAGGTCCTCTGCCTTGCACGGGGTCTCTCGGCCTCGTGGATGGGGTCACAGGCAGCCATCAACCCAGCAAAGTCTCCCAACCTCCAGGCAAAATCGTCTCCTCTATCCAACCAGGCGAGCTGGATAGACAGGAGGTCCTTCCATATCCTCCTCCTCCTGAGAGTCCCCTCCAGAGGGAGGGAAATAAAACCCTTCTCCCTCCCACGGAAGCAGAGGACCACCAAAGCCCAGTCCCGAAAGATGGCCAAGTTCTCTTAAATAAGCTTTCCTTTCCATTTTCTTCTCTTGATTATTTATCACCCACCCATTTATTTATACAAATATAAAATATATTTATATAGATTTATATAATATAGACTCTCATGAGGCCGAGTGAAGGAGAGGGTCAGGAGCGGAGCCTCCACGGCTATTTACAGATGTACTGGTCGACGATCTCGGTGCACTTTTTGCACTTGACAAAGCAGCACCAGTGGAACCGGCAGTGGCAGCGCTCCACCTGGACGCTCTTGAACTGGTCATAGCCGCGGCCACAGCACATGAGCTCACAGCCATCCATGCCCTCCGAGGTCTTGTTGCAGAGGCGGCCCTGGGTGCCCAGGGAACCCGTGGTCTCATTGCGCAGGCAGTAGTCCGGGCTGGGGTCCACGTAGACCAGGTCCTCTGGGGTGGGCGGGCTGAAGCGGCTGTTGACCAGCTCCAGCTTGCCCTTGCGGGTGATGCGCACGGCAGCCGCGCTGTCGTACTTCTCCTTCAGCTGGTCTCCCACTTTGCGGAACTCGGCCAGCTGGAGCCAGCAGGTCTTGAGGCTGCAGGACCCTGAGACGCCATGGCATTTGCAGGCCACATCTGCCATCTTATACACAGCCTGAGGGGAGAAGGAAGAAGGGAGTCAGAAGGAGACTTCTGATGGATGAGATCAAGAGAGCGGCCATCGTGTCCTTACAAGGACGGGCGAGGGCTACTTTCACTGTCTGCTTTATCCATTTCATAGTGCATGACATATATTACAATGAATGCCATTTTTATAGCCTAGAAAAAATGCTCCTTTTTTTTTTCTTGTGTGGTTCCAGGGATCAAACCCAGGGCCTTGTGCATGCTAGGAAGTGCCCTGTCCCCGAGCCACATCCCCAGTCCCCCAGTTTACTTCCATCCTCTTCCCTTCCTTCCTCTCTCCTTCTCTCCCTCCCTACCTCCCTCTCTTCCCTTCTCCCAGTGGCTCTTGCCATTTACCCAGGATGGCCCCAAACTCCTGGAATCAAGTGATCCTCCCACCTCAGCCTCCTGAGTATTAGGACTACAGCTAAGCATCACCACACCCAGATCAAAATTTTCACCATGATCAAAGTCTCAAACAAGTAAACACAGTCCAAGAAAATGTGCCCTGTGTTTGCATAATATGAGGCACAAGTCAGAAAAGAAACAATTCAGTTGCTTCCAAAGTTATAACAAAAAAACATTGGAACAGTCCTGGTCAGCCAAAAGCTGCCCTAGATCCTACCAAATCCCCCGAGCATTGCACGTTCCTTTTCCTGCTCAGTCATTTGGTAACTAACTCCATAATCACCAGCAACCTCCAGAGAACCATCACCTTTGTAAGCAAGACCACCTTCTTCTGCACCAGCAGCCCCAGAAGCTGTGCAGAAGGGAGGGAAAAGGCACAACCCGGAGGAGTGCAGGTCAGGTCGGTGGGCCTGCTGTCAGGGGTGATTCACTTGAAAACGAATCTACTTGCAAGTCACTGAACCTCCACAATGTGGAGTGGTTTGAACTTCGGTTATCCCAAATGGAAATGTAAAAGCAGTAGTAGACCAGAAAGCTGCTTCCAAAGTGCTTTTCAAGGAAGGCACACTGATGTGCTGTGTTGAACCACCCTGGCAGCGGGCCCAGAAGTGCAGATGGCGGGATAAAAAATGCATGTCTGCCTCAGAACGCTTTCCTGTGCCACAGCTATTGTCACCAACTGAATCAGGATGCATTTTTCAAGGGCTTCTCTTCGATTTCTTTTCAAGAGTTCCCAGATTGTGTCTTTATTCAGTGTGAAGTAGAGGCCACTGCAGGTGCAAAAAACAGCTTAACCATCATCGGCTCATAGGAGTCTTGTCAAAAGTCTTGATTTTTTTTCCCCTGGCAGGGCATTGCTCCCACTAATTTATGGCTGAGAGACGGAAGCTCTATGGAGTCTCAGTGACCTGTTCGGGGCCACCTGGGAGGGAGCTAGGCTGTGGTCGCGTCTGCACTCCAATCTTGGGGCTTCAAGGCGGCTTGGAGCAGGAAAGGGAAGAGGTCTCAGCCTCAAAGTTAGAAGCCCTGGTACGAGGCCTGGCGGCTCCAGGCCCAGCACACAAAGGCACTGACACCCCCTCCCAACAGGCACTTCAAAGACAGAGCCAGCAATTATCCTTCTGGTCCAAAGGCCTCCGGTCTGAGCTGCAGCCTGACATACCTCTGGAAATGGTCCTTGGTTTAGAGCGGGGTGGCAGGCATCTGGCGCTGCAGAGAGGAGGAAGCATTAAGGGTCTAGAACTGTACCTTGTCACTGAGCAACTAGGGGAACAGAATAAGCATCTCTTTCTGGGAATAAATACTCAGCGAGGTTTGGGGAAAGAGCCAATCAAAGCCAGCCTTCATGGGGTAAGGACAGGAATTTCAGTAAAGCAAATCCCAGGGAACGAAAGTCACTGCTCTTTGCTATTTGGACACTCACCCATCCTTCTACCCTAAAGACATTGTGGAGACTGTCATATTTGTATTTCTCCATAGCTTACTATGGATCATATCCGTACAAGCTCCTTTTGTGGAAGGTAGAGGGGACAATTTCAATTTCTGACACTTATGCTGACTCAAAAAATAATAAAATCTGGAACTAGGGATGTAGCTCAGTGGTAGAGGGCTTGCCTAGCCTATGACAGGGCCTGAGCTCCCCATTCTCAGCACCGGAAAGCAAAACTTTAAAAAAATGTTTTAATCCTCCATCCTTCTCCTGGCAATGTCCAAGTGACAAGCTTGGTATCTGACAGGAATGCCACAGGGATTAGGCACGACGTTTTTTATCTGGAAAATGCTTAGAAACCCTTGAGAGACCAGGCACTATCACGCTGTGAGCTTTGCCCTCAGTGTCAAAGAGGGACCCACCAGAGGCACGGCAAAGGCCAAGAGGAACTTCTGATAAAGTGTGCCTAAGATTTATCCTGTGGCCACAGTGTCAGATCTCAGATAATCAATTTTTTTTTTTTAAACCTGGTTATAGACTATTTTCAAGACCCACCACCCTTCAGTGCTCCCCACAGAGGTTTCCGTGTAGGTGTGAGGGGGAGAGTGAACAGCATGGGCTCCAGATGGTGACTAATGGCTGAGGCCTGCTCCCTGGAGAGGGGATAAAAACTAGAGAGGGATAAGAATTCCCAACCTGGAGCAGACAGAGGCAGAGGGAGAGATAAAGGGCTTTGGGAAAGGTGTGCAGACCAGAGGAAGGGGGGCCAAAGCCTGGGAGGCAGACAGAGGAAGCCGGGGAAGGTGTGTGAGTGACAGGCAAGGCAGATAGCGGGGAAGGCTCTGCCAGATAAGGGCCTAGGACAAACACACGCGATTGCGGCAATAAAGTGAGAAGCGACAGAAGTCGGGTCAATGTCCCTGCTCTCTCCTCAGGGCCGGCAGCTCGCAGGAAACACAGCGTCCTCCAAGCTCGAGGGGCCCCATGGAAACTTCTCTCTGTGTGGTTATGTGTCCTTCCACAGAAAGCACACTGGGGAGCGGCCATCCCTGTCCTCCATAAGGGAAAAGCAGGGTGAGAAATGCCTCATGGAAAGTATGAAATGCTCCACTGAAGTTCAGATAAAAGAGGGACTACGGGGAACGGGAACGATGTCAAGGACTAGGAGCTATTTGAGGTGGGACCTTAAGGCAGAATCTTGCTGTATTGCTCAGGCTGGTCTCAAACTCCTAGACCAAAGCAATCCTCCTGCTTCAGCCTCCAGAGAAGCTGGGACTACAGGTACCCACCAGCATGCCCTGCAGCCAGGATCTTGAAAATGCATAGGTAGGCACTAAGGAGATAAAGAGAAGGTCTCAGTCCCTTTCCGATTCTCTTTCTGCTCCTTGAGCCGGACGGCTCCACAGAGTCCCCGGGATGAAGTCAGCTAGCTGTTTTCAGGCTGTCTGTTCTGGTTTATACCAAGGTAACTGCAGATCAGAGCCACGACTAGAACTCCCACCATCACCAAAGACTAACAGCTCCCGGCTCAACGCACAGCCAGCTCTGACCACACAAAAGTAGCTTTTGAATACAGGATGTGGAGTCCAGAGTCTTGAAACTGAGCCACATCTGCAGAGCCCCTCTTAAATCTTTTTTTTTTTTAATTTGGAGACAGGGTTCCGCTAAGTTGCCTAGGCCGGACTCAAACTTTTGATCCTCCTGCCTCAGCAAAGTACTGCATTACAGGCATGCACCACCATACCCAACTACAAGTGACCCATTCTAATTTCTCTTTGAGGGAGGTCACACTGTGCATGGTGCTACATGTACACAGGTGTACCAAGTCCTGTCAAGCCAATACCACAAGATCCTGATTCACAAGACATGTCCAAGTTCATTTATTTTTTTATGCTCCTGTAACACAGGTGCTGATGTTGTAAACTGCTGATACACAAAGATTTTTTTAAAAATATATATCTGTATCTACATCCTGTAACTGAACTGCCAGTGAACCAACATTACCCTTCTGATCTTCTCAAGACATGCCGTTCTCATTTTTAGTTCATCTTCGGTCCCACCACAGCGTGGGACCCAGAACTGGGTGTCATGACAGCCCTGAGTGGGGCCGACACTCCAAGGAAGAAGCTTGTGGTGTTGCCTGAGAGGCCCTTTGCCTGTGCTCAGATCCCAGAGCACCGTCCCCACTTCCTGTCAACCCAGGCTACAGTGAGTGAGAGGACAGCGTGTCCTGCGGGGCAGCCTCTGGTTTCCTGTGGCGGGGGCAAACACTTGCTCAGACAGGGTTCTCCTGAGCAAGCTGCAGGCAGGAAAAGGATCCACTTTCTGGCACGTCACAGAGGGGCATTGCAGTAAGTACACTCCCCATACACACAGAGCCGAGCTCCTCGCAACCTGTGTTTAACTCTTCCAAAACCATCTTAGAAGACGGTCACCTCTTCTGCGCAATTGGTGAGACACTGGTTGAGCTTTAAAAAGACAGCTGTTCGTTCACACTTCCACTTGTTTAAAGACTCCTAGCATAAAAGTGTGCTTGCTATTAGCACTCACATATGTTTTTTGACTGGGGTTCTGGTTATGTACAATAGCAGCTCGTAAAAGTCAGCTCTGGGTTTACCTGAGCCTTAACGAATCATAAATCCTGCATCAGGCCTAATGGTCTGAACTTCTTATCTGTTCTAGTCACACAGGAGGGTGGGGCAAGACGAGAACTCTACACTGCTTTGTGTGTCTGGAGGGACGGACGTCCTGCAAGTGCAGATTGAGACCGAGAGCTGGCCTGAGACCGCGCAGGCCTGCACCTTACCCTTCGACCCGCTTCATTGTTCTGCAGGTTCATGAGCACGCGGCCCTGCTCCTCCGACCCCTTGGCATAGTTCTTCTCCCGCTCCCGAGCATCCACAAACTCCTTGGCAAAGCGGTAGCCGTACTCCACATTGTCCCCACAGCCACCCCACAGCCAGTCCCGGGGTAGGTCCTTGGGCCGTGCTGTCCGGCTGCACCCACACGTGGAGAGCTCACCCTCGCGGCAAGCCCGGCTGATGGCATTGACCACACCTGCAGCGCTCACGGCATAGGTGAAAGCGGTCTCGCGGCTGCCTGCAAGAGAGGAGAGGTGTGGTGAGGAAGGTCGCCTTGCTCTGCTGCAACAGTCCCAGGGTGGGGAATCAGCGTCAAAAAGAGCCCTTGCCTCTGCACGGCTGACTGGTTAGGAATTTTCCTTCAAAACGGAAATTTTAAAGGAAGGCTACTCCTTCTCCCACCTTCCTCTCAGCCCTAGGTCTGCCCTACCAAGCCACACTGCGTCAGAGGGGTCTACACTCAGATGCAATGCAGCCCGCAGTCCCAGGAGGGAGACTTAATGGAGGGGCAGTGGGTAGCTATAAATTTATGGCCAGGCAGGACTAACAGAATGAAAACTGAGGAAAAAACCATGCGATCAATAGTAGGAATCTGCATCTAGCTGGAACCCCTCCCTCCCAAGTGCAGTTCCTCGCCACCCCACCAGCTATCTACCCATTTGTCTTTTTTATTGCTTTGCCATTACCCAGCCAGACTGGCAGAGGCTAGGGACAGAAAGCAAGCTAGAACTGCAATGTCCAGAATAATTCAAGCTGTCGCCCTCCCTCTGACACAGGATCACACTGCCTCCCAACTCAAAGAGCACCGGGAACCACAGCACCATACCTACTGCTTCAGACACTACTTCAGATACTGATCCCTCTTAATATCCAGATCTTTTTCCATATGAAATTCCAACTATGTTCCTTTTGGTTGTGCAGCAAACCACTTAAATGCGCGTAAGATGTTTTACTTCAATGAATATGTTTTATTAAAAATAAACAGCCTCCAGGGAAATGCAAGTCAAGATCAAAATGAAATACCACTTCACATTCAGTGGGATGGCCATAATCAAAAAGACAGCTAGTAACAAGGCAGGGAGGATATGGAACCCGCCTATATTATTGATGCGACCGTTAAATGGTGCCGTTACTTTGGAAAACCTCGAAAGATTAAACACAGAGTTACTAAATGCCTCAGCAATTCCACTTCACAGTACTATCTACCCAAGAGAAATGAAAACATATGTCCATACAAAAGCTTACACGTGAGTGCTCATTGCAGCATCATTCGTAATCGAAAAGTGAGCTGGGTATGGTGGTACAAAGTGTGATCTGCACTTGCTAGGCTGAGGCAGGAGGATAACTGTGAGTTTAAGGCCAGTCTGAACTACATAGCAAGACTCTCTCAAAAAACAAAAACAAGATAGGCAAAACGTAGAAACCACCTAATTGTCCATCAGCAGATGAATGGATAAACAAAATGTGGTATTACCCATACAGTGGAACATTATTTAGCCATAAAAGGAATAAAGGACTGACACATGCTACAACACACATGAACTTTTTAATCATTATGCTAAGTGAAATAAATAGTTGCCAAAGGCCACATATTATATTATCCTATTTATGTAATC
Organism: Chinchilla lanigera; assembly: GCF_000276665.1. Classification (NCBI taxonomy): domain Eukaryota; kingdom Metazoa; phylum Chordata; class Mammalia; order Rodentia; family Chinchillidae; genus Chinchilla; species Chinchilla lanigera. Next base: position 4,185,015 of record NW_004955454.1, on the reverse strand, counting down.
TTTTGAGGTTAGGTGAGTTTTTTTTTATTGGAAATAAAAATAACTCCTGGGTTTCCAGGAAGGGCCCTGTTTTTTTGAGACAGGGTCTTGCTATGTAGTTCAGGCTGGCCTTGAACTCACTGTGTAGCCCAGCCTGGCCTCGAATTGGCAACGATCCTCCTGCCTCAGCCTCCTGAGTGCTGGGATTACAGGCACGCAACACCATGCCCGGCCTTGCATTTTTTTTTTAATGGAGTAGTGAAAATATTCTAGAATTAGCGGTGGTTACACATCTTGTGAATATACTAAAAACCACTGAATTGCATATTTTAAAACAGTGAATTATATGAGATATGGATTGTATCTTCCGAGAGCTGTTCTAAGAAACAGTAATACTCTTGCGGATTCTGACATGGAGGGAAGTGAGTGGTTCTTAGCAGGAAACAGATCCAGTCTGATCTCAGGCAGAAGCAGGGAGAACCTTCCGCTCTCTCTCCCTGTCCTCCTCTCCTGCAGTCCCTGTGCTCAGAAGCAGACATCCCACAGCCCTGCCTGGAAGGAGAAGCAGCAGCAGGGTGGACTCAGTGGAGAGGCCTGGAGTCATCTTCCGCTTTGCCCTACTCCTTCATCACCCCCACACCCTCAGTGACGTCCGCAGCCAGACCACACGGGGTGAGTCAGTTTTTCTCAATTAGCCAGAGGTCAGCTTCTGGTCAGCTGTAGAATAGGATGCCCTTAGAAAAACCCAAACAATGGCAGGAAGTTCCCCTCTCAATTTGGCCGTCAGAACTGACATCTGAGCCGGTGCTGAACAAAGCCAGAGTCCGGGGGTCTGTGTCTGTCTGGTCTGGGGGTGGGCTGGGCCGTGCCAGCGAGCGCCCAGGACGGCGAGTCAGTCGAAGAGGGCAGGGGAGGGTTGGGGACTTACTTTGAGGACTTTCGTTCCTGGGAAGTTTTTTGTTTTGTTTTGTTTTTTTCTGAGAAGTTTTCTTGAAAGGTACCCTCAACCCCCTGGCATGGCGTTCTGTAACAGGAAGGAGCCTTTGAGGCTGGAGCCCAGAGCTCCATTCTGTCCACAGGGAGCATTCCTTTTATAGTACACCTGCTTTCAAAGCAACACATTCCCTTCTCCCCATTCAGTACTGAGGATTGAGCTCAGGGCCTTAACCAGGCACGGTGGCACACTCCTGTAACCCCAGCACTCTGGGAGCCTGAGGCAGGAGGATCAGAAGTTTGAGCCCAATCTTGGCAATTTAGTGACTCAGGAGACCTCGTCTCAAAAACAAAAACAAAACAAACAAACAAACAAACAAACAAAAACACCAAGGGCTGGGGATACAGCTTAGTGCAAAGGACCTGGTTCAAGCCCCAGTAGAGGAAAAACTTTGACATGTCTTACTAAACTGCTCAGGCTGGACTTGCAAGTGCAATCTTACTGCCTTACCACTCCATCTTTTTAAAATGACTCTAATCATCAGAATGTTTTTTCTTATAATAAACCAAACCATGCCTGTCGACAACTTCTGCCTGCTGGAGCAACATTACCAAATCCCTTTTCCATTTGACAGCCTGCAGTGTTTGAAAACAAGTAAGAAGCCTTTTATGTGTTCCCTTTCCCAGCTACATATGTCTGACTTCCACCATTCTTTAGCAAACATGCTGTTCAGAGCTGAATCAGCCCTCTCGGAATTGTACCTGCAGCTGAACACAACACACCAGACACTATGCACCCTGACAGTTCTAGCCCCTCGTGATAGTTTGGGATCTAAATATGTCCTCAGATGCCTCAGCTGTCACTCACATTTCACTCTCTGCCTCGGCCCATCAGTAAGGCGTATTGCAAGATACCATGTGTAGGCAGCGCTGCTTCCACAGGGCAGCATCTGGTCAACCTGATAAGCAGAGACCGCAAGAGTGGCCCTCAAAGAAAGAGCTTACCTGGGGCTTCAGAATGGATAAGCAATGTAGGGGGTTTATCTACAAGTGAACAATTCAGTGCTGAAACTCAAACTATCTCAGAGATAAAAGGTGAATAAGCCCGCAGCCACGGAGCTACTGCACAAACACTGCATGGTCCCCTTCCAAGGAGATGGCAGAAAAATATCACAACCTCGCACTTCCACAACCGCCCAAGACGCCTCCCAGCTCCCAAGGCAGAGGCCAAGTGAGGCCCCCACCAAGCCTCCGCTGAGCTGCTCTGCTGCCCTCTGGCGATGGACTTCTGAAGAAGCTTCAAAGAAGAAAGGAACCTTTTGGAAGTCACAGGGAAGACACTGGGATTTCTCATCAAGGGCTATCGTGGGACCAGGAGGAAAGGAGGACAGTTTAGGTAGCGTGAGCCTTCCAAGAAGCTACAAAAAGGAAAGGGGAAAATTAGGCAAACACGGGCTTCCAGTTTTGTAACAGAATAAGGTACAGTGAGATGTGGCTGCCTCCACTAGTAGCTCCACTCTGCAAATCTTCACCCAGCCGAGCATTTATTACTGCCATCCTTTTTCCCCCCAAAATAAAGCCTCCCTTTCTGTCCATCAGCGGAACAAAATAACACATGAAAAGGGTCCAGCCAATGCCATGCCTGCATGAGGTCCCTAATAAAAATATTTTTTCCTTTGAAATGATCACAAGATGCCTCTGTGTACCTGGGTCACCCTGGTGTCCTCACCCAAATGCAGGACAAGGAGGACTGCTGAGACTTTTACCAAGAAGAGCAACAAATACCCAGTAGATTCTAGAAGAATCAATAAATTATTAGTAAATTCCACTTAACCCCTTAGCCCACTCCTGTAGGAATGTGTTGCTCCTAAGTCTGTCCCAGGAACAGATGAACATTCCTGTTTTTGGTGTTTTGTTTGTTTTTGAGACTAAATCTTGTTATATAGTTCAGGCTGGCCTTGAATTTACTGTGTGAGCCGGATGGCCTTGAACTCCAGGTGATCCTCCTGCCTCAGCCTCCCTGAGTACTGGGATTACAGACCTGTGCCACATGCTGGGGCAGGCAGGGGACCTTCCAAGCATCCCTCTGAATAGAGGGTTTTAAGATCACTAACTCCTCCACGCTAGCTTTCAAACCCCTGTGGTACTAGAATCATTCTTGGTTGAGTGCTGGCCCAAGATAACTCCAGAATGAGCCTTCAGATGGGAAAATGTCTTTTGGGAGAATGAATGTAAGAGTGGGGGAATACTGTCCTTCAACACCTTCCTTTTATGGCCCTGGGAATAAGACCCAGAATAGGGCCGGATCTCTCGATTTCTTGCCAGGGAGGGAGGATTGCATTTCAAAAGAACCTAAAACAATTAAACCTCAGATCACACCTCCATCTAAGCAATAGGGCAGCCAAAGAATTCTAGACCAGCAGTGGGAGTGGGGAAGGGACAGGAATCTGGGAAGACCGTGGTCCTCTCATGTGGCTTCTTTCGTTTGTTCCCTCCCCCGACTTGGCCCCTCACCCCTTTCAAATGAAAAAGTCAGCGCCAGATCTGGTTCCAGTGGTAATGAAAGCTATCACCACTTTGGCCCAAAATGTCTATCTGTTTTTCAAGGGCTCGAGCAGAAGAGGCAAAAAAAAAAAAAAAATCCTAGACATGCAGAGCTGCAATTTTGGGTTCTTTACCTACAAAAAACTAACAGATTTTGCACTGAGAGACAAAGGGGCCGGGGTAGGTGCGTCTCCCAATGCGCTCTAACTTGACTCAGCTTTCCATCCTCTCCCAGGGTGAGTCACAAGCTGCCTGTCCCGGGGGAAGGTGGAAAGCAGAGGCCACAGGGACTTGGAACTACCTGGTTATTGGTACAGAATCCAGGACGCTGCTGCTTCTTTGAGTACCTCCCTCTCCCTTTTCGCTCACTGCTTCCAAGTCTAAACAGAACCCAGTGAGGCTCCCTTCTGATCTTTCAGTGTGCCAGTCCCAGGGGCCTTAAGTGTAGCAAGAGGAGCGCAGACCCTGTGGCCAAGCCACACTGCAGTGCCTCTTACCTATCTGCATGACTCTGCCGAAGACAGACGTGTTGTTCACGGTGCTGCAGTTCCACCGCCTCTGCCGGAATTGGTGCTGGCACTCTCTGATGCCCGTCTTGGCTCCCTCCGCAATGTAGACCATGTGTTCTTGGTACAGTTGGCACAGCTTTCTCTGGCCAGGGGAGAGCCCAGGCAGCTGACTACACACAGGCTGAGCGCCGATGATAAACATCTCGGGTCTCTGCACTGGGTTCATAGCTAACGACCTGCAACAGCAACACAGGAAGGGGGAAGAGGCCGAGGCGTGAGCGTGCACCTGTGTGCCGCACCGGGTCACTCATTCAGCTACTCGTTGAATGCTTTCTGCGGAGAGGGCCCTGGACTAATGACTAAGGACCCGGAAGGAAAGATTAATAAAACAAAGTGCGTGCCTGAAAGGACACACCGAGGGAAACCAAGGTCTGAATGTAAATGGTACTTGAGATGCCCAAGGCCTGGATCCACTGTGATCAGCCAGGGAAAGATCTTCACAAGACAGCTGGGTTGTGAACTGGCCTTAAAGGATGAGATGCAGGAGAGGAGGAGATGGGGTGGGTGGGGCAACTGGGCATTTGAGGCAGAGGGCAAAAAGAGCCAAATACCCACATGCCTTGCTCAAGGCGTAGGCTGATTAATTCAGTTAAACCCAAGCACAGCTTCCATGGTGCAGAGCAGCAACCAGTTCCCGTAAGTGGAACTCCCCCTACGCCACACGTCACAGCATACTGTGAATGTTTTCACTTCCCATCTCCCTCCAAACATCCCTTGACCACTCACGATCATCACTTCCAGACACCTCCCTGTGCTCACCATCTATCAGACACAGTCATGTGTTAAGTTAGATGAGAAAGCTACAGATTTGCCATCTGACTAAAAAAGTAAACATGGCAAAACCATGAAAAATAGGTGGTGATTATCTGCCATTTCCAGGTGGATCTGGCAATGCCAGTAGCCCTAAGAATGCAGAAAGAGAGCTGTGCAGGGTGCCACACGCCTGTAATCCCAGCTACTTGGAGGCTGAGGCCGGAAGACCTCAAGTTTGAGGCCAGTCTGGGTAACTTAGTGAGAGCCTGTCTCAAAATAACAAAGTAAAGAAGGCTATGGTTATAGCTCTGTGGCAGAACGCCCTGGGCTTGATCCTTAGTAGCACAAAACAAAACCCACAGAAAGAAAGCCAGGCGTGGTCCTGCAAATCCCTCATCTGGTCTTTAGGCTGTTATAACAGGAATTTTATTCTCTCTGCCTCTGTCAGGAAAAGGACAGAAAGAAGGAAGGGAAGAAAGGTGGAAGGGAGGGAGGGAGATGAGTAATTTTTTGTAAGATACTGTCTTGCTATGTTGCCCAGGTTGGAACTCCCAGACTCACATAAACCTCCTGCCTCAGCCTCCTGAGGCGTCCCTTCCTACACCAGTGCCTAGCTTTACAGGGTTATTTTTATTCTTTGGCACAGGGGATCATATCCAGGGCCTCATACATGCTATCAGCATTCCTACTGACCCAGTAACAATAAAAGGCTATCTCTAAGAGTCACAGAAATAGGGAAAGATACAGGAAAAAAGGACTATAGACAGGATCAGAGGGAAAAACCAAATGAATAAATAATTTATCCTCCGGGAACCCTAGCCCCTGAGGACCTGAGAGAACAGAAGATTTCTCCTGGTTCTCCTGGATGGAAAAGGCCTTTCCTGTTCCTACAGATAAAGCTTCGATCCCCCTCTCCGCACCTCCATCACCAAAGGAGCCTCAGGGTGGAAGCAGGACCGCAGCCCCTCGCACTCACCACCAGGAGCTGGCTTCTGTCAGCAGCTGGGCCCAGGTGGACAGCAGAGCCAGAGTGAACACCAACAGCAGGCTGGGCATGGTCGGCCTCAGCCCACCCCAGTGCCCTGGGACTGGCAGCTTCCAAAGTGGGGCTCCCTAGAGAAAAGGAAAGAAGGGAGAGTCAGTGTGCAAATGCAACAGACCCAGGAAGACCAGGGGAGAAGGGAGAGGTGGAGGAAAGTGCAGAGGATGAGCTCTAGGGTGGATCTCAAGTCAAGTTCTCCCCACCAAAGTCTCAGCCCTTTCCCATCTCCACCTCTTTCATTCTTTACTGGCACTCAGGATTGAACCTGGGTCCTTCCCACTGATCTACATTCCCCCACACCTTTCATTTGAAAAAGGGTCTCTAAGTTGCTAAATTGTCCGGGCTGGGCTTCAACTTTGATCCTCCTGCCTCAGCCTTCTAGAGTGCTGGAATTGCAAGTATGTGCCACCTGGCCCAGCTCCAACATCTACCTCTTACCGCTTATATTCTCAACATAAAGCTTTTGGGTCTCTCACCCCAAACTGTGGGAACACTACTCAGAACCTAATTCCAAAGGAAATGAGCTAAGAAATCAGAAAAAAAAGAAAACCAGGAAAAAAACAAAACAAAACAAAATAAAAACCAAAGAAACACAAACAAATCATTGCAAGAACACAGCGTGCTCAATGTGGCATTTAGGAAGCTGCTTTGGCTACTGCAGGGCACACTTGCTATTCTAGAACATCCAGAGAAATGAGGATCATCCTCTACTCTGCATTTTTTACCTCTTACTCCAGCCTACTTACTGGTCTGACCCTCTTTTGTAGGGCTTTAAAAACTGATGAACCAGATTTACCTTCACTAAAACAGAAGTCTTCCACGTCCGCCTGCACCCTTCTCCCTCAGAAAGGGTTTCCCAAATCCCAACCTGATTTACGAAGGAATAACGATAGGGAGACAAATAAGGACTTGTCCCTTTCTAAAGCCAATTTCTCCAAACCTATAAAAGCCATGCAGTGAATTGTGCACCCTGCATCCCAAAAGCTTTGATGGCCAAGGCCTTGCCTTCCTGGGGAGCCCCTTCCCCTCCTCTGCCCTCTGTGGCCTAGAAGGGGCTGCATGGAACACTTTCTGAGGACGCATCTTCCAAAAGCCATGACCTCCCCTGCCACCATAGCTCCTCGCATCTTTGCCTTGTGCTTTTTGTAGCTAATGCCTCCGCCTACATCCCCAAAGTGCACCTTTCCCGGAGCCCTTGGAAACAGGGAGAATCCATGCTTCTGGATCCTAGAAAGAGCGGGTAAAAACACGCCCCCTCCAGTTCACCCCCACCTCTGTTCTCCCTTAGCTTCCCTGTGGGGCGGGACCCCACATCTCCAGAGTCTTTTTCCCAGGGCTCCTTAGCACCTCCAACACTGCACACACACACACACACGCAGCAGGCACGGTGCTCCACGCCGCCCCCACCCCTCCTCACCATGCTGGTCCTGTAGTTCTGGGTGTCCAGGCTCTCCGAGAGGGGGCGGCAGGTGCTTTGCGTCATCAGCCTATGAAATATTTTTGTCCTGGGGCCACCAAGAAAGGAAGGTGACTTGAACAGGATCCAGGAGTGCTGGGACACAATCTTTTCCCCACCCCCTTTAGGTTTTCCTTCTTGAGGTCTCAGCTGGGGCGGGGGACCCACAGGCAGGTGTGTGGGGCCGGCAGGGTGCACATCAAAGAAGAGCCCTGCTCCTTCCCCTTTGTCATGCAGAGCCCGCTTGGAAACGACCCCGCCTCTAGCGGGGCTGACTAACAGTTCCCCACACCCTAGTTTCCCAACAGACCTCTCCCGCCTCCTCTGAATGATGCCCCCTCCCCCTCCCCCTCGGCCCCCCATAAATCCCCACCTCATCCCTCAGGGCTGGAGGTCTGTGAATGCACCGACTGGAACCGACCCGAGAGAGATGGAGCAGAGATAGGACTGGCACCAGAAGCTAATGGCTTTATGGAGGGGAGGGGACCAGGTCCAGAGTAGGGAGGACCAGAGAAAAGCTTCAAAGAGTTCCTTGTCCAAACATCCCCAACTCCACCCACCAGTCCTTCCCTGGGATTATTCCCTCCTGCCTTTCTGACCCTCTTCTTCCCCGCAGCCTCATGAGCATCCCCACCACTGCGTCCCCTACCCCCAACTCGGGGCTCTCCATCCAGCGTCCATCCTCACACATTCCTGCTACCAGATAGCTGTCTCTTCCAACCGGTGACACATCCTACCCGTGAGGTTTCCCTCACACCAGGTCTCTCACCTCTGTCACCCGCTTCCAATAGGTTCCAGTGAGACCTTCCTGGCCCTGCAAATCCTACATTCAACAGAGGCCACGTTAAGGGTGTTCTCTTGCTGAGCCAAGAGCTAGCCAGTGCCTGCTAATAGTCCCTGTGGCTTTAATGGCCCCACTGACAGGCCAGCCAGCTGGACCTCCCAAGAGCTGCAAATCCCACCCATCCGTGCCTTACAAACATACTCGGAGACAGGAATCACTCCAGTCAGCTACTCCCACCACCCTGTGAGTTTTATCAAACTCTCAGCTTGTTACAGACTGTATTTTAGGAAATTACCATAAAGATGGGGCTCTACCACACGTGACTGGCTTTTTGCTCTTCTAAATGTGTGGTACCTGAAGTTGAACACACAAACCCCCAATGCCCTCAGGCCGCACTCTGTCCTGGTGGCAAGACGTGAGCTGCTCCTAGAGTGGTCCCAGAAGTAAAGCTGGGCAGCTGTTTAAGTGTTGATGACTGGTTTCATTAGCATGGGCAGAAGGAAGACTTCCTCCCTGAAGCCAGAGGCTGAGTGGGGACTGATAACTGTGCCTTAATGAGCAGGACACGTGGAGAGTGTGAGGCGCTGTTCACTACTGAGATCTGCAGCAGGACGCAACCTCTTTAAGAAGGGGTTGGTGAACAGCCCCAAAGAAGGGAGGTCCAATTCCTTCTGCTGCCTTTGTCATAAGCATGGATTTCCTCAGAGCTCGCCCCACCTGAGGAGGCACGCTTCATTCCAAACACACCAAACTTAGTACTTGAGGATGTGGGTCTCAGGGCTTTATTCTGGGGGGAGATGAGTCCTGGAAGGTGAACCCAGGGTCTCACACGTACCCTGACATGGAGCTTCAGTCCCAGCCCAAGTCTCCATTCTTTAGTTGTTACTGGGAGGTGGGGGTGGGGGCAAAATTCTCAATCAGGACCCATCCACAGCGCCGGAGGGAGCAGCGCGGGTATCTACTCAGCTCCACTTCTTCATCTGTTTGTTCACTCATTAAGTTCATAAACCAAATAGGCACTGAGCGCTGGTGTAGCCCAGTGATAGGGGCACTTGAATACTATGTACAAGGCCCTGGATTCCACCCCCACTATAGGAGAAAAAAAGAGAAAGACAAGCTGTGATGATCTATGTTCTTTAGAGTCTCTGAGGAAGAGTATTCTCTGAACTCTGCGCTTCTCCAAATCACTGCGCATGTGCGATGTACAGGGTTTCCAACCCTCCTACCGCTCCATGTCCTCTCGGTGGTGTGCCTGAGGGCCCAGAGACCCGCTCTGCCCCCGTTGCTCTGCTCCCATTTTACAGCAGCAACCAAAGGGGTGTATATTTGACAAACAGGCTCTCTTCCTTTTTCTGCCAGCATTCAGTTCCCAGTTTTCATTCCCTTCGGGGGCCACATCCTTCCGGCCCAGAGTGAGGACACAGTCAGAGGGGAGGGGCAGAGCCGTCTCAGGAGGAAATGTATGGCTTAGGAAAAAAGTGGAAAGAAGTTTTCAGTCAGCTTGACCACAGGATCATGTCCTCAGCAAGGGAAGACTCTACTTTGACAGCACAAAACTGTACTTATATGGGATCATTTGGCATGCTGATCTGCTTGTGTTTTCCTTTCTTTCAAAGGCTCTGGAAATGGTCTTGTTCACCATTTTCTTTCCGGTGTTTAGAAGAGTGCCCAATTTAGTGCATGCTAGGTAAATATTTGTTGACTGAAAAAAGAGATAGCCCTCTCTGGGCTCTTAAGGAAATAGGAAGCAGGCTGTGAAGGCCAGACTTTCATGGAGACAGAAAGTCCTTTTGGCTCTCATAGGCCAGCCCACTCACCAGTGAGAAAGTTGCTTCTACTAGTGTATCCCCTTATTTGGGGATCTACTACTAATGGAGATCTTAGCGATTCCAGGTCTCAGCTTTGTCTTTGCCCTTTCCTCAAAGCCGTGAGTAATACGCAGCTTCTAAGAGTAAAGCACTATACTGCTTGATCAGATAATGTAGAGACACTTTAGCAGGGGAAAACCCACTCTGAGAGCCAGGACATAAGATCTGACCAAGCAGTAATTGCAGGCGGGTTGTGGGAAATGAGCAGGGCCTTAAGAATGTGTGGTTTTTACACAGAAAGAAAAGTGCAGGAAAGATTTCATGTGGTGATGCGCCTTGGTTACACAGAGAAACTTTCAAAGTGCTCTAGGAGGGTAGGAGAGATACAGCTACAGTGGAGGGCTTCAACCATTTCCAGCGCTATCAGAATGACTCTTCTTGTTCATGAAATTTACTCCAAAATCTAATACTGAATTCCCATGGCTCATTCAGTAGCAATTACTAGGACAATTCCAATAATGATATGCCTCCATTTTGTGGGGGTAACACTGCAGGAATGGGGTCAAAGATTTAGAGGTTTAGTTGCCCTGGGTACTACCCTTTTGTTAGAGGGGTGATATCAGAACCTCCAAATATGGTATTAGGGAAATATGATAATTCCCAACCTGTTAGATGTCTGATACACCAAGTTTGTGTTCTCTAAGAATTAAAGAATAAATTCTAGGAACAATGGAGAATAAAAGTAGGGAGATATTTACTGAGAGAGATATAGCTCCTTAGAGGCAGGAGGGGGCCCAAATGAGTTGCTGAGCACCCCACTTTACAGGGAAATTATATAGAGCAATAACCACATGGGTACAACGTGGGTTACATCTATGATTAACCAATAAGGATACAAGTATAGTCGCTTAGGTAATAGTGAGCCAATGGGGAAACAAATTCCGTAACAAGGGTTCATGGAAAGAACAAAGACATTTTGTAGGAAATGATGGGTCCAGAGGTCTTGGTCACTCACTGGGTGACTGATGTCTATCTAGGCTTTATTAGACCTGGTGTTTGTCCTTGGAGGAAGTATACAGGCTTGATCATTTTGTCTTTATCTTGAGACCTGGTTTCTAACAGATGTGCCTCCGGCCACAGTTCAGATGAGTTTCACCTTTGTCCTGGCTCTCTCAGCGGCCTGCCCTATTTGACTGCCTATAATATTTCTGCCTAGCTTAGCTGTCTATAAGACTTTGACCATGACTCAACGGTTGAGCGAGTCTTCATAGAGACCCAAGGACAGAAGTGAAGATGCAGACTGATCACGCTCTCTCCTTCCAATCTGGCGTGATCGCTATCCTCCAATTCTCTTCCTAGATTCAACTCGAAAACTTGGTATCTATGTGGACTCTTCTCCTTTCCCTCCATGTCAAATCAATTCTCAGGGCCTCTTGACTATCTTCATAGTCTTTTTTTTGTGGTTGTTTATTTGTTTTTGTGGTACTGAGGGCAGGACCCAGGGCCTCCTGCATGCTAGGCAAGTGCTCTACCACCAACACATATCCTCGCCCTCTGAAGAATTATAAAATTTTATTTCCTATTCTCCATTACAATTGTCATACCCTGGGCTGCCACAAGAGCCTGCTAACTGACCTCTTTTTCTCCATGAAATTCTGTCCTATTCTTATATACTGAATGATGGAATGGATTCCCCCACATCTAGTTCACTCATTTTGAAGTTAACAGCAAACTACTAGGCTTCTCAAAATGTGGTCCCTGGGCCTAACGACATCAGTACTATTTGGAAACCTATTTGAAACACAAATTCTCAAGCTCTACCTACACCAACTGAATTGGAAATCTGGGGATGGTGCGTAGCAATCTGTTTTAACAAACCCTGAAGGTGATTCTGAGGGCCATGAAAATTGAAGAACTATTGCCATGAAGCCACCCACAGTAAAAAGTAATGCAGTCTTTCAAGTAACACATCTGCATTTTAATGGCAAATTTCTACATGTTAATGCCATACACCAATGGTTCCTAACCTGGAAGCTAATGATCTATGAGAGACACAGAATCACACAGACAGCGAAACACTGTGTCCTGAATGAATAAACATGTCCGCCTGTTTCTACTCCAGTAGTCCCACATGGGTCCTTGAAATTATCATTTCTTATTGTTCTTTGCTGGTTTGCTTTGGTTTTTGGAGGCAGGGTCTTGCTATGCAGTTCAGGCTGAACTTGAACTTAGTGTGTAGCCCACGCTGGCCTCAAACTCTCAGTGATCCTCCTGCCTCAGCCTCCTGAGTCCTGGGATTACAGGCGTGTACCACCATGCCTAACTGTTTGGGGTTTTTTTGAGATAGCATCTAGCTATGTAGTTTAGACTGGTCTGGAACTCACTATGTAGCCAGGCTGATCCTTGAAATTATCAAACTATCAATTCATTTACATGTATTATGGATGATTGTGGTGATGGATATACAACTCTAAATATACTAAAAACCACTGAACTGCACACTTTAAATGTGTGAACTGTATTATATGTGCATTTCTCAATAATTCATGCTGTTAGTTTAAAATAGTGTTTCTGATGATGAAGATACCTCACTCCCCTAGGGATAGTTATATACCAAGAAGTTTGTCGAGAATAGCAGCTCAGAGTTGCGGGGGTAGTAGCCCTGGGTTTGAACTCCAGCACCGGCACCAAACAAAACAATCAACAGTAGCATCATTAGCCAACTAAATACAGCCCCAATATACCCACGTCCATCACTGTACAATGGATAGAGCAATTAATTGTGGTCTATTATTTCAAGGAAATATTACGCAGGGATGAAAGTGAATGAGTTGCCATTACAGGCAAACACATGCCTGAATCTTACCAACGTAATGTTAGAAAGAAGTGAGCTGGAAAAGAATACATACACTGCAGTTCAATTCATGGCAAAGCTCCTGCTTAGAGATCCATACATAGGTGGTTAAGCCATAAGAGGACAGGAACTTGTGGCCATAGTCAGGGAGCAGTTTCCTCAGAGGGTGTGTGTGTGGGGTGATGAGGAGGGACTTATGAGGTTTTTTAGGGGGGCTGTTCTATTGGGAGCCTGGGCAATGGATACTATAAAAATTCACTATGCTGTGTGTGTTGTGCTCTTTGTAATTTTCTGTGCTATGTTACTTTACATAACAAAAATATTTAAAATGGGAAAAAGATTTTATTAATGCCCAATAGTTGGGGGGGTCCTCATATATTTATTTTCAGTAGAAAGTTCAACTAGAGTCTCATGGGGTGCACGACCTTTTTCGGGGGGCTTACAAAAACGATCCTCATACTTACGAAATTCTGCATTAAGCAAACGTTGGAGAATTCGGGTACAGAGCCAGCCAGCTGGGATAACTACCGGGGAGCAGGTGAGGAGGCAGGGCCTCAGCACTAACCTCAGCAGCGTCGGACGGCTGCGCTTGCGGGCCCTGGGTCCACTGACATGGGCTCGCAGCTACTGTGCCAGGAGCAACGGAACAGTCTCCCTCCCTGCCCTTCCTCGCCTTCCAAGCTCTGCTCAGTGAACCTTCTTAGCCCCAAGGCCTGGCCTTCTTTTCTATGATCTACTTTCTCCACAGCTGGTGGAGAATAAAAATAAAAAATGGAAGGGGGAAGCAGTCTGGGGTTTATCAGCTCTACCATATTATTTTGCAGCAGCCCTTTAAGAAATCTCATCTTGCAAATATTGTGCCTTTTCCTGCTGTTTCTCTAGCTTTAGGGCTAGGGAGAATTTGCCAGGTGAGATAGCATTAGGAGGGGTGAGATTTAAATTCTGTCCCTGAACAATGCTAAACTCAGTATATGTTTGGCATTCCCAGTGGTGAAGTACAGGAGTTAAGAAGTATAAGGAAAGCATGCCCAATCATGGTGCCAGGTGGTGGGGACACAAAGGCCGACCCTGCGACCCCTACACTAAAACCTAGTTCCTAATGTTTCCTAGAATACAGATTCCTGGGCCTGCAGCTTCTGGGCCCTCCAGGTCCTCCTGTGTCCCAAAGCGTGAAAGTGACATACTCATGTGCTACACAGCAGGAAACGCCAGCAGAGCAAATCCCCAAGCAGCAGCAGGTCCTCACTGATTCCTCGTTTTTACTTGGAAAAGCAAAAGTCTCTCCCCGGTAACAAGCAAAAGTCTATTAGAAGTCTTATTCTCTATAGAAGATAAGAAAGAGTAATATCTCAATGCTGATAAAATAGTTTTAAAAGATACTCTAGAGAGTCAGAGAGTGGTGGTACATCCCTGCAATCCCAGATACTCAGAGGCTGAGGCAAAAGGATCATAAGTTCAAAACCAGTTTAGGAATCTTAGCCAAATCCTGCCTCAAAAAAGAAATACATAATTAAAATTAATAAATAAATTTAAAAGGGCTGGGGCTGTAGTTCGATGTGGGCTTTTCTCTCCACCCCCCTCCAGATTAGGGAGAAAGATGTTTAAATGCCTTCATCTTGCTAGTACTGTAATTTATTTTTTGTACTGTAGGAAAACATTTATTGGAGCAACCATCACCCTCTTTTGCAAATTCCCGTTTTTGTTTTTTGGATTTTTTTTTCTTTTTTTTTGTGGTGTGAGAGATGAACCCAAGGCCTGCAGCAAACTAAGCAAGCACTCTGCCATTGAATCCCCGCCCCGGCCACCAAATTCCCACGTTTAGATAGAGGAAATGGAGTAAGTCAGTGGTTCTGGATCCTCATCAAGGGAGGCTGCAACCTCTCTCTATGCCATGGGCTAATTAGAATAAAAATGCAATTTTATGCTACCACATAGATGTGTTCCAGATTTTACAAACTGGATTTTTAAAGGACTAGGTAATCAGAGAAAATAGTAACAAAAATATTAAAAAGCAGATATTGCCACCTGGCAAATCTCTTTGACTATCACTGTGTTTTAGAGTGTTTGGAATACGAAAGCCTTGGTGGGTAGGAGGTGGGGTACAGGCTCTCCCCTTCCCCTAAATCTGCGCTGCTCTCTGTCACAGCTCCCTGAGGTGCTTCACACATCTATTTTGTTTGGCAGATTCTCAAAGGATTTCAAGTTTGCCATTCCATTCTTTGAAGAAGGCCCAGCCAGGCATGGTGGCACATGCCTGTAATGCCAGCACTCAGGAGGCTGAGGCAGATGGATCGCTATGAGTTCGAGCCAGCCTGGGCTACACAGTGAGTTCAAGGCCAGCCTGGACTACAGAGTGAAACCCTGTCTCAAAAAAAAAAAAAAAAGAGAAAAAGAAGAAATCTCAATATGCGTATTATATATACACTATAGATATGATAGTCCATTTACTATGTGCATAATTATTCTTCACTATTTCCAAACCTGAACTTTCACATATGGAGTTTTCTAGTAGTTATACTAATGTCTTTTCTAAATAATTGTATAACTGTTTTTTAAAAACTGGTTAGGGATTGAACCCAATCTAAGCAGAGACTGTGGGCTGGGACTTGGCTCAGTGGTAGAGCAAGGCCCTGGGTTCGATCCCCCGCACCATAAAAAAGAAAAACAAAATAAGCAGAGGCTGTATCACTGAGGAATACCCCCAATCCAATAATTCTATAATTCTCCCCCCAAAACTAACCTTGGATGAGAAATTATTTTTAAAACTTATTTTTACCTTTTTTTTTTTTTTTTTTTTTTTTTTTCTGGACACATGGTCTCAGCAGCTGCCCAAGCTGGAGCCTTGAACTTGCTGTCTTCCTGCCTCAGCCTCCCCAGTCGCTGGGATTTACAAGCACGTACTGCCAATGCTGGGCTGTGGTTGAGAAGTTATGGCCTCACCTTATTCTATTTTTCTTGTTATAAGGAAAAATGCCTGAAACTGTCAATCTTGCTTCAAAAACTAGCAACTTCCACTTGGATAGTTATTAGACAGTAGGATAGGGGCTGGGGATTTAGCTCAGCGGCACAGTGCCTGCCCCGCAAGCGCAAGGTCGTGAGTTCGATTCCCGGTACCGGAAATAAATAAATAAATAAATAAATAAAAAAGACAGTAGGATACTGGATGGTTATTTTTGTGAGCAAGTGGGAGATCAATGTTGCAGTGAAAGGAACATGAGAAGAAGAGCACTCTTGGGTCTCTGAGCCCTAAATGATGACAGCCTCAGCACCTTTCTTGCAGCTTTACCAGTCAGAAAAACATGGGAGGAAAGACCAGGCTGCAGGTGAATTCGCCTTGGAACTTGCCACCAACACAGAAGTGACACTTGCTTTTCACGTTTCAGGGCAACAGGCACTTCTGAGTGAGTGTGTGTGTCCTAACGTGGGACCCAACCACTGCCTCTGGGCCTCAGACCAGTCCTGAGCTTGCTGTGAAGACCTCCCCCTCCCTCTCGGAAGCAGGCAGCGCCGCGCAGCCATCTGAGGGAAACCGCAGGCCAAGGTGTTCAGTTTCCCGCAGGCCAGCACCGGAGCCCTCTCCAAACCAGACGGGAACCTTCAATGCCAGGTGGTCGCCTCTTCTCACGACCCTCTCAGATGCCAAGAGGCTCACATTTCCTATGCCAAAACCAGAGCCACCACCAACAGTTTTTCAGACCAGGTCCTTATTTTCGGAGTTAAAATATCTTCCAGTGCCTTATGAAAAAGTAGAATCACCCACTTCAGGCCTGGGGAGGTTCAAGAGGCTTTTGGTTCACCAACAAAGTTCCTTTTCTTTTTTTTTTTTTTTCTTCCAGTACCAGGAATTGAACTCACGATCTTGTGCTTGCCAGGCAGGCGCTGTGCCGCTGAGCTAAATCCCCAGCCCGCCAGTGAAGTTCTTTAGCTCTGTTTTGGGCTTTGCTAGGGCTCTCTTCACTGGATTCCCAACGCTATTCCTAAATTGCTCCTTGGCTGCCTGTACTCTTGGGAAAGGCTGCAGTGTTGGGGTCAAGCCTTGTGTTCTGTGCTGCTCCAACAGAGGGCTCTGCAGAAACACGAAGCACAGCCGGGGTATAGGTCAGTGGCAGAGTAAGCACCTAAGCATGCGCGAGGCCCCGGGTTTAATGCCAAGCACATCAAAAAGAAACAAACAAACAAAACCCTGGCAAGCACCTAGCATTCAGCAGCCCACTGCTCATCATTTAACAAATGTTTCTTGAGGGCCTGTGAGTACCTGTTTGCTATGGTTTGAATCTAAAACGTCTCCCCAAAGGCCCGCGTGTGGGAGGCTTCGTCCCTGGGCAGCGTGTGAGAGGTGGGATGTGGGAAGGTGACTGGATGGAGAGGGCTCTGACCTCATCAACAGATTCATCCATGGAGGCTTCAGAGCTGAGCGGTCCAAGGCAGGGTGAGGGAAGCTTTAGGGGGTGGAGCCTAGTGAAACGAAGGGAGCTGACGGTGGGTGTGCCCTTGAGGGGCCCATTTTATCCCTGGCCCCCTTCTTCTCTCTCTTGTTCTTTCTCTGTTTTCTGGCTGCCAGGAAGTGGGCAGTCTCCTCTGCCACTGGCTGGCCGCATGTGTCTATTTAAATAAAAATAAAATGAAAACGCTGGATTCCTCCTTTGCAGTAGCCCCACTTCAAATACTCAACAGTCACATGTGGCCAGTGGCTATGGCTTTGGATAATGAGGATTACAGAACATTTCTTTTTCTGTTTGTTTGAACAGAACATTCCTGTCAGAGATGTCTGCAGACAGTGCTCGTCTAGGAGTGGAAACCAGGCAGTACAACAAATCATTGCTCACAGAAACCAAAAGCTCTAAGCTAGGTGTGGTGAGGCAAACCTACAATCCCAGCTCATGGAAGGCTGAAGCAGGAGAATCCCTGTATTTTTAAGGATAGACTGGGCTACACAGTAAGTTTAAAGTCAGACTGATCTACATAGCAAGACCCTGTCAAAACCAACAAACAAGGGAAAACACCAACAAAACAAAAACAAAAAGGCCCATGTGAAATCTGGTGTTTAAGTTTGGTGCAACTGGGGCTTGTATAAGCAGTACATGGAAAGTACTCTTGAGTATACAGGGCAGGGGTAACTAACTGTAACTGATGACCCAGGATCAACAGCCCACTCAGCAGCCGCAGAGATGACCCAAATGACAACCTCTACTTCTCATCTTCACGGTCTCATTAGGAAAAGCACATGCTCTGTAATGTAGCTGAAAACAGCTTCTCATTACCTGAACTAAATGTGGGGCTATTTTGTATTTGCTGCTTAGGGTAAAGGGAAAAAAAATTGAGACCCAGTGGAAATGCCACAAAGTAATTTAAATGGAATTGTTTCCGTGACTCTAATTAAAATCAGCCAGTATTACTGACCAACTACTAGGTCTCACCCAAAGATGAGTAACAAAAATTCTGCTAATCTTAGGTGAGAAAAACATACACCATTGTAGTATTTAGCAAAGAGATGTTAGAATGGAGGTACAGACTGCTATCCCAACACCTAAGACTAAATAATTCCAAAGTAGA
>NW_004955454.1:4149459-4166261 GCF_000276665.1 Chinchilla lanigera | reverse complement strand
GGGGAAGGGGATGGGAAGGAGAAGGGGAAGAGGGAGGGGAAGGGGAAGGGGAAGTGGGGAGGAGCGGGAGGGACAGAATGAATCTAAAGACAAACAAAATCAGTAATTCTTGTGAAGCAGAACCTTCTTCACACTGGGGACTTTTCATGGGGGCCTTGGAGCTTTGTTCTGTAATTGCAGATGCCATCCAAGGCATTTAAACAGGGGAGAGGCATCATCAGAGTTATACTTCGGCAAACTGGAGGTCATCTGCTGGCAATAATGATTCAGAGAGTGAGAGTCTGGGGGCTGGGAGCCCGGCTAGGTGGTCTCGTCCATCGTCGGCCTGAGCTGACATCGTGCGTGTTGTGCGGCCACGGGAAATGACACATGTTAGCACTGGGGACCAGCCAGCAGAACATACGTATTCTACCAGTGCAGGTACAGACCAGTTCCCCTCGGTCACTACTGAACTCAAACAGAACACGGGGCTGGGAGTGTGGCTCAGTGGTAGAGCACCTGCCTGCATGCGCAAGGCCCTGGGTTCCATCCCCAGCGCTTGGGGGAAAAAAAGCCCTGAGCACAGTCTCCATCGGCAGAGGCTTTGGGGTCAGCCCACTGTTTCTCTGCTCATCTCCAAGACGATATGAGGTGGCTGAAACAGAGCTGCTCTCCGGGGACCTGGCCACCCTGTAAACACACGCCACTGATCAGAGTCACCAATTCCAAAAAAACATACAGCTTCAATACATATACCACGGAGGATGAGTCAGCAGAAAACTATCACATAACTTTTTAAAAAGCACATTTACTAGCAGAAATAAAAAAAAGTTCTGCATTCCTAGGTATACACGTATTTGCCTGAGAAGTTATTTCCCCCAATATGATGTCTTTACGCTGGCTCCTCAAAGCTACTATGGCGGAGAGTACCGGACAGCCGCTAACGTGGCAGGCAGCTTGACTACACTTTCAGTGTCCAGCGAGCTCAGATGTGGTCGTATGGCTGAATTCTACCCAATGGAATGTTAGAAGAAATGATGTCTGCGACTTCCGGGCCTGGCCCATAAAAACCTCCAGTGAACAGCCCGCGATGCCCTCTTTCCTTCTTTGATTCAAACAAGCAAGGCAGCTGATATAGTTTGGATCTTGAATGTCCTCAAAATCTCATGTAGTAAAATCTTGGTACCTAGCTGTGGTACTACTGGGGAGTGGGAGAAGCTCTAGGAGGAGAAGCCTAGGCGAAGTGAAGTCATCGGAGGCGTAGCTTTGAAAGGGAAACTGGGACTCACACTCCTTTGTTTCTTTCTTTGGCGTCCAGGCTGTGAAGTAAACAGTCTCCTCTGCCATATGCTCCCACCACGATGGTGCTGCCTCACCACAGGCCCAAAGGAAATGGAGCCAACCAATCGTGGACTCAAACTATGAACCAAAGTAAACTTTTCCTCCTTTTACACTGTTTATCTCAGGTATTTTTGTCACAGCGATGAAAAGCTAACACAGTGGCTTTTAAAAGTGACAGCGTCTTAGTGACTTTCTTGCTGAGGCCCAATACCTGACAGCAACAATTTAAAAAAGGAAAGGTTTATTTTGGCTCACATTTGTAGAGGTTTCAGTCTATAGTTGGCTGGCTCCAAAGCAGGGTAGCATGGCAGAGGAGAAAGAGCTCCGTGCATTACAGACCTGAAGCAGAGAGAAATCAAGGAAGAAGGAGGGATGTACAGTTCCAGGCCACACTCAGTGACCCACTTCTTCCTACCAGCTTCACCTCGCAACTTCACACCAGCTGTAAATGTCCCATCAGTGGACTAATCCAGTATCACACACCCATGATTCAGGCACCTTCCAAAAGACCCACCAGTGAGTGCATGAGGCTTTGGGGGCATGTCTATATATAAACCGTAACACAGGGCCAAACACAGAGTCTTAAGACAGAAAGCGGCCCAGCTCCCAAAATGACCACTTAGAGGGCTGACAACAGGAACATCCATTTGGCTTTTACAAGCCCTCTACAGCTGTGAGCCAATTCATATTTAGGGAGTTTGTTACAGGAGCGAGCATGAAGTTAACTAACACACACACTCTTGCAACACTTCTTCTACTTTGTATTAGACTTTTCTGTATACTTTTAAAAATGTCCCTTGTAGAATATAAATACCTTATTTTTGTCCTTTTCTAGAATATAAACACTTTGTTTTTGTCCCTTTGTAGAATACAAATACCTTATTTTTATTTCCAGTTGCTCCAGTACCTTCTAAGATTATTAAAGGGAATTCAACTGCGGAGATTATCCCCATTAAAAAAATATAGAAGTATCTAGCCACTTGATCCTTGAAAGACAGAGAGTAAATGAGGGAACACTGCCTGAATTTCTGTTCTTTGAGGTCTACAACATCTTATCTGAAGAGATAAGAAACTACAACACCAACTGCAGAAGTTTATGAGAAGTTGTAGCAGAAGGATCACAAATCTGAGGCCAGCCTAGGCAACTTAGCGAGGCCTGGTCTCAAAAAAAAAAAAAAGTTTAATCCTACATGAAGTTACTTAGGATACCAAGATCTAGATAACACTACATAATATTTTACTAATGCAACTGCAGCTCCACTTGACTGTGTGACCATACACAAGTAACCCAACCTCTCTAGGTCCTACACTTTTCAATTAGAAAATGAAGAGGTGTCGGTCAGAGGCACAAAACTGCCCACACGCACAAGGCCCCGGGTCACCGGCACTGGGGAAACAAAAAAGGAAAGAGCTACCCACATAGCTCCTAAAATCACTGCCAGTTTTAACATCTTGGCATCTATGAAGCAGTCAACCAATCTGGTTCATTTGGATCATTAAGTTTATTGGGCAATTCATTACATTTTCAAAATAAAATCTTTCCAGAGTTTCCAATCTTTTACAAAAGTAAGATCTAATAAAGTGCTAAGCTGGGTTTTAGTTTGAAATGACAAAGCTAACAAAAATGCTATAATTTTTAAAAAAATCTTGACTCATGATTTGTTTAAAAAATATGCCATTGCGCTTTACACTGCATTTCTCTGATTATCGGTGAGGGGGCACATTTTTAAAGTGTCTATTAGCCATCTGCATTTCTTTTTCATAGGTCATTTACTTTTAAAATTAGGACACTGCAGTAGGGTAACAGGAGGAGGCATTGCTCAAATCAGACCCAGCTCACCTACTTGGAACTGTAGGATTCCTAGCCTTGGTTCAGCCCTGTGCTTTCTGGGATATGCCTGCCTTTCATTATGTGCTAAATTCAATGGAATAAAAGTGGCTGCAAGCATAGCATTGTGGGGTTCCGTATTTATTCTCTTTCTGTGACAGCCGCATCCAATTTTCTCAGTTGAGAAGTCAAAGAGGTTACATATTCCACACAGGACCTGGAAATCCAGCTGAGCTGTTTGAGTTTCTTTTTGCTTCTCCATGAATAAAGATTCTACAGAGGGGCCTTAAACAAACAATGCTGCTAATGGTGTTTTGTGAGGCAGATGGGTCCTCAAACTCAACTGGCCAGGGAGACGCTGGCTTTGCCTAGCTAAGTCCACGGCAAAAATTTGTTTTGACCAAAGAAACCCTGTAACTGGATATGTACTTAAAACGCAGGGAAAGAGGAAGTGTCGAATGAGAAAGCTTTTTTCAAAAACCCTCTGCTGATTTTCCAAATTTAACCATGCCCTGTAGCCACAGCACTGTCCTGAAGTCACCTTCTGTGTCTAGGTGACCCGGTGGCTGCGCAGTGATTCAAATGATGGAAAAATATCTTCTCCTGCCATCTGGGTTCTATCAGCGAGATAAAACAACACTGTCAGTTTCAAGAACATTGAGAAGTTCCATTTCAAGAAAATACCTTTGTGCAAAAAGGGCTGCATCCCTGTGGATGGTACTGCTTGGGATAGCTGCGTTTGAAGTTCTGATACACCACAAGTGAACGGCACGCAGCAGTATCATGGTTTCCTTGCTTTCCGGGCTGCACACAGGAAGCCTCATATTTTTTCTACTCATATGTAGCCCATTTACTGTGCCACAGAAAGCCTAGGCTATGGGTGGTACCCACAGATGAAAGCAACAATGGGACTGTAAAAAGCAGCCTGCTGACAGTTTCCAGCTTGAAATGCCTCGGCCCCTAGGAAAATTTCAGTGGTCAGAAATGTGTTCATGTTTGTGTCGAAAGAAACCACATGCCCGACACTAAAAGCCAATGTCAACAACCGAGAAGTCAATGGAAAACAGCACAGCATCACGCAGCCTGATTTGGTTCAGCAGGGAACAGCAGGAGATGGTGTGCAACAAATGATGAAATTACTGCATCTTTTCAGCATGAAGGCAACATTAGGCTGGGGTGTAGCTCACTGGTACGGTGCTGGCCTAGCATGCTTGAGGCCCTTGATTCCAGACCTAGCACAGCAGAGAAGCATGCAAACTAGCGAGAAAGGTTGCCAGTGACTAAGGCAAAAACAGAAATGCCTTTCCTACTGTCTAGATCTGCTCCTGCAAAGCCTCAGGTAGCTTCTATGACATAGACATTTTTTTTGGTCTTTTTGAGACAGGGTTTCACTATGCAGTTCAGGCTGGCCTTAAACTCACTTTGTAGCCCAGGGTGGCCTGGAATTCACAGAGATCCTCCTGCCTCAGCCTCTGGAGTGCTGGGATTACAGGCGTGTGCCACCACACCTGGCCTAGATTCACTTATTCACATATTAAAAAATAATTTCTCTTTCCCTTTTCTCTCCTACACTCCCAATCCCCAACATACATTAACCCTCCCCCAACCCCTCAAAAAAGGAAAGAATCAGAATATAGGGCAGTGATGGTGAACCTATGACATATGTGCCGCTGCAGGCTGTTTGCATCATTGAAAGCTCTAAAAGGTTTGCCATCACTGATATGGGTCTTGCTATGCTACCCAGGCCAGCATCAAACACCTAGACTCAACTGATCCTCCTGCCTCAGACCCCTGAGTAGCTAGGCCTACAGACAAACACCACCAAGCCGGGCCTAGAGGCAGTGTTCATTGACCTCTGACTGCAGACGCCGTACCAAATGATGAGGTGAGCAGAGGCCTGGGCAAGTGAAAAATAACAAAGTCAGAAATCTTTCTCTTATCCTTTCGTTTCTCTTCAGATGATATAAATCTTTTGTTTTAAAAATCGTTGTCTTAGAATTCACTAGTAAACGCAGTCAGGCCAGAAATAATCCAGGGAAGGAGGGGACAGTCTTGTGGGGTTGAGAGGTAGGCCCAACTAACCGTGCCTGTTCAATTCTGGGCAACAGCTGCCACAGAATCTGCACCTGATTGGTTACCCTCTTTGAACAAAGGGAACTTGAAATAATTTCTATGCATACAAGTAAACTTTCTTTGACCCACTAAATTCCTTTTGACTTAAAAAAATACAGAAAAACAACTTTCTTATTGAAACAAAACATAAAGTAAAATACACAATTTTTTTGTTTTGTTTTGAGACAGGGTTTCACTATGTATGTAGTTCAAGCTAGTCTTGAACTCACTATGTAGCCCAGGCTGGCCTTGAACTTGAGGGGATCCTCCTGCCTCAGCCTTCCTGAGTGCTGGGATTATTAGGCATGCACCACCATGCCCAGCTAAAATGTACACTTTGAAATACGTTTAAATATTTTTAAAAACCTGATGGATTTTTACATATGCATATATATACCCATGAAGCTAACACACAGATCAAGAACTATCTGATCATGGAGGAAACCAAACCACTGTAGAAAAATGCAGAAGCAGAATCCAGCTGAATCTGTAATATGCTTTTCGAAGTTGTTTTGGTCTGGGGTTATAGCTCAATGGTAGAGCATGTGCTTATCATGCACGAAGTCCTAAAGTCCATCCCTGGCATGTGGGGAAAGAAGTTTTTTTTAATTTTTATTTGATTCTGATATTTAGAGATAGTTTACTCTTTCTAGGGGGTTGGGATGGGGTGTGTCAACTCCAAAAGAATCGAGGAAACAACATGACACACTTCTAACTTTCTCCAATATTTCTGCTGTTGTTTTATAAAACAGTCAAGTCTCATTAAGTCATGAAATTGCCCAGGCTGGACTCAAATTTGCAATCTTCCTGTCTCAGCCTCCCAGAGTGCTGGGATTATAGGTACACCTGGCTAGGAGCTGCTGTGCATTTTCTATAGCACATCACAACAGACTAAGATATATTGTTAAGATATAAAATCACAAAGCCAGCTAACTCAATTTTAGCTCTGCCAGCAGGGACAGTTTCTCAGTTTACATACTATTTTTCAGAGTATACCATGTCTCCCCTCCTGCCCAAATCAAACCTGGGAACACTACCACTGAGTTACATCCCCAGTCCTTTTCTACTTTAAATTGCCCTGGAGGGACTCCAACTTGTGATCCCCTTGCCTCAGTCTCTCTCTGTGCTGGGATTATAGGGATGTGCTACCACACCCTACTAAAATATGCCGTACTTTAAAAAACTTACAGATATAATAGATCAACAAATGGAGCAGGAGGCTGAGGATCCCAGAGATTGTGTTTTCCGTTTCCCCACAGCATCTTTGCAGCCACAAAGAAGCCCGAGTAACATGCAGACTTACTCAATTTGAAATTTCTACTTCTCAGCCCTGATCGCAGTTATATCACTAAACCATCCTAGACACCTAGCAGTACAAGGGCTCAAATGTCTAAGTACTTCTGAAATGTCTTTACTACCATATTCCAGCGGTGCGGGAATTTATTGAAACACTGAGCACAAAGGGGATAGCAGCAGGTGATGGCAACCCTGAGTGTGCACCCCTACAGGTGTGCTGCGGCTCAGGAAAGATGCACCCCACCTGGGCTGTTCTCAGTCACTTCTTTGTCTATGCCTTATTTTCTTCATTTGGGATAACAATAAGCCTTGTCATTAAATGTCTACATGGCGCCTCCAAAGCTTTACTGAGAAGCAGTTACCTAACTGCTATGATTTGTTATTGGGTCAGAATGCAGACAGCTCTAATTTAGGTGCTTTCAAACCATTAAAGGGAGCAATATTTGAGCTGGGGTGTGTGCCTCAGTGGCAGGGGTGTGCCTAGCATGGGTGAGGCCCTCAACTCAGTCCCCAGCACTGCAAAAGAACACAAACAAAAACCTTAAGTAAGTTACTTGGCCTCTTTGGCTTGAAATGGTAAGTTTAAAAATAAATGGCAAACAACATGAAAACATGAACTTTGCTGAATTATATATAGGTCTGAACTGAGACAAACTGTCTCAATGTTAGAAAAATTTGAACAGAGTTGTTTTGTTGTTTTTTTTTTTTTTTTAAATCTCCTGCACACAGGAGGAGAAATACAGTGTTTGGGATTACTGACCTGCTCGGGAGTAAGTGGGATTCAAGACAAGCAGCAATCTTGAATGACATCAGGAAAGATGCGGTTTTGACCTCTGTACTCTCTTCTGGGGAGAGTGGAGTTAACACTCACACGGCTGTTCTTCCCCCTGAGATTTTTGCCCATTGTTTTTGAAATGCTTTAACCCTCTTTTCTTGGCAGAAAAGGGGACCTGGCTGTGAACTCTGCAACACTGCCAATCCCCAAGACTCCTTGGGTCTGACATTATACAAGAAATGCAAATACTCTGGTCCGTCCAAACAGGACTTCCCAGCAAACCCTGGCTTGGCGCCAACTCCTCTTCAAAAAGGGAAAGGACGTCAGGCATTGCTCAGTCAGGCTTTAGGCAGCGGGGTCCCAAGCCTGATGTGGAGTCACAGAAGACCAGTGCGAGGAAGATTGTTCTTGACCCTTCCAATCCCTTGCCTGGCCTTTTGAAATATTTATCAAGATATGACAAGCCCAGGAGGCTCCACATACAAATGACCTTTACTGGCAGAGAGAACTCAGCCTCAGGCAACAGAGAAGCAGCAGGTCAGCTGTCCACTGCTGGGCCCTGCAGGTATGGAATTCAGTCAGTTCTAGAGGCCTCCCAGCCTGGGCCTACTTCCCTAGGAAAGGGGAACTGAAATAGCTTGAAAATATCACTTCTCTAGCACTGGCATTCTGGGAAGAGCTCTGAAAGGAGCAAGCCTGCCATCCCACAGGTATAAAACTGCACTTGAAAAGTGGATTTGTAAAGCGAGTGCGTAATACAGTGGCTGAGTGCTTGCCTAGTATGTGTGAGGCCCTGGGTTCAACCCTCAGCTCCATAACATTTTTTTTTTTAAAAAGGAAAGGAACAAAATGGATACGCAAGCGCCTCACTTGAGACTTTTCCATTTCTCCTCTCCTGATATTCTGCCTCTGATGTCTTCTCTGCCAGGAGGACGCTAATAATTATTCCCAGAATCTGCCCTCTCTTCTCATCCCGCCACACACTTCTCTCAGCGCTGTGCCTTGGGTCCTGCATATGACTCATCTGGAAGCCAGATCACCAACACAAAGAGTGTGCCGGCTCTTGGGTAAAGGGCTAATTGGGAAGTAGCCACTAGAGGGTGACATAATGACACACAAGCACATTCCTTTTTATTCAAAGCCAGAGCCAGTCACGAATCCAGCTGTGGGCCTGGGGGTATAAAAATGGATATAGCCTAGCTATCTGCAATACGCCTATAGAGTCATGCAGGCACATCCCTCCCTCAAGCACATTCTAAAATACTGACCTACACTGGCTAGCAAACAAGAGACTTTCAGTGTTTCTTGTCTTTTTGAGCCAGGGTTTTGCTATGCAGTTCAGGCTGGTCTTCAACTCACTTTGTAGCCCAGGTTGGCCTCAAATTCCCAGCAAGCCTCCTGCCTCAGCCTCCTGAATGCTGGGATTGCAAACATGCACCACTACATCAGGCCTTCCAGTGTTTCTTGTGAAAACTACATTTCACCATGCCCAGATATGCTCCGTCATTGCTTCCACAGACCCTGTTATCAGTTAGGGTACAGTAGAGAAACAGATTTATTTAAAAAAATATGACTGCATAGTGACAGTGATGTGCTAGTTAGAGTTACAAATGCTAACAGAGTGATAGAAGGAAAATGTGTTCAGTTTAGAGGAGCCACAGCCTAGAATTTGAACAGATGTCATTAGGAGGAAGGGCATTAGATGTAATGGAAATTTTATTAGGGAACAGGCTGAAGTTTTTACTGGTTTGTAAAAAAAAAAAAAACTATCATACCAACCATAGGCTGTGCTGCTACAGATTTTTCTATACTGAGGAATTCATTTGGTTAATTAAAAAAATATCAACTTCTCAAAGAATTTTTAGATTTATTGTTCAAAAATAACAAACTTTCATCTTAGCCCTGATTTATCTGAGATTGGTGCTCTGTGTTTAAAGTCAGAAAATTTGAGTTAATGCTTTGGACTTTGCTACTGGATTTTTTTTGTGGGGGGGCGGGGGTCTTTTTGAAACAGGGTTTCACTACATAGTTAAGGAAGGCTGGCCTTGACTCACTTTGTAGCCCAGGCTGGCCTCAGAATTGCAGCAATCCTACTGTCTCTGTTTCCTCAGTGCTGGAATTACAGGTGTGCACCACCACACCCAGTCTTTGCAACTGTTTTTATAACCAAGTTGTCTTGAAGGAAAAAATGTTTCTAATCAACTTTTTCTTCATTTGTGCCATTTACCCCTTTAACAACGGAGATTGACAGAACCATCCAGGTGAGGGGAACCAGAGGAGCCCTTCAGAGTGTCCTGCTGGGCCCCTGGGGAGCCTGGGTGCAGGTAGTTGCCCTGTGAGTCTTCCTTAGGAGACTTCAGTCTCCTAAGGAAGTGGAAGGCTTTTGAGCACAAGTCTGTCCCTTGTGGTTAGTGTGGAGGGTCAACTTGATTGGCTTTGGGATGGGTGGAGCACACTTCTGGGGGTGTCTGGGTGGGTCAGGGAGGTGTGGCCTTGGGGTCTCTTTCTGGCCCTTGTCCATTTCTCTCTGGCACTGTTCCCTGCTCTGCTTCTTACCTTCTCAGTTAAACAGCTTTGCTACACCATATCCTTCTGCCATGACGTTTTGCTTGGAGCCAGCTGATCATGGACTGAATCCTCTGAAACCATAAGCCCAGTGAAACCCTTCCTCCTTTAAACTGTGGGTGTCTGGTATTGTGTCTCAGCAATAAGATAGCTGACTAATACAGCTTCTGAGATGGCATCTTACATTTCTTGAGGCAACATTGAAAGCTACATTCATACAACACTTGGGGCTTGAAATGGTGCCTCTGAATCCTGGCTCTGCATTATAGTTCATTTCATGACTTATGGCAAAGTAACTTAAATTCTTTGAGCTTCCATTTCCTCATCTATGAAACGAAAGTTCTTTCTGTTCTTGGACCTGTTGTGAGAAATCATTCAAGGGAAAAACATCCACCAGAAAGGAAGGACTAGAATAGAACCCAGTACATAGTAAGGACCTAATAAATGCCATTTCTGCTTTTTTCATTTATAAATGTACCATGAGGAAAAAACCCTTTTTAAAGACTTGCCTTAAATCACACAACTACACATTTCCTGACAATTATGCCTTTCTTAAACTTTATTTCCTGTCTTTAAGAAATGTACAAGTTAGAGAAGCAGAAACACAGCAGAAGTTCAGAGCATAATACCATGGTCTTTGGGTCAGAGCAAGCCCTCTGTCCCTGTGCCTCACCTCCTTTGTGTGCTGGGAAGGGTGTCATGTCCCATTTGCCTACAGAGTTCACAACTCCTTTTCTGCCTGCCAGCCAGCCAGCCTGGGGCCTTTGACCTAGGTTTTCACTGCCAGCTCTTACACTTTCTTCTGATAAGAGCAGTGGTTCTCAAACTTGCTTAGGCATCCCAGTAACCTCAAAGGCTTCTGATTCAGGATGTCTTGGGGCAAGGAGGCAAGAATTCATTTTTCTGATGGTTCCCATGTGATGAAGATCCTAGAATTCACAAGCCCTGGTAGAACTACCTCCCAGTACCCAGCTTTTTTTTCCTCCTGCTTTATATTTTTTGCTAAATTATACCTCCTTGACAGAGTGTGTGCTTAGCACCTCAAGACCCTGGGTTCAATCCCCAAAACGCCCTCCCCCTAAAGTATACAGATATATCCTGACACATTTAAACCCTCAAGGCATAAACCTGGGTCCAGGGGACCCATCTCTTATTTTCTAATGTAAATATGTAGTTTAGCATTATGGTAGCCAGCTGTGCCTCTCAGTACATTTCCCTGAGGAATACAGAGAGTGAGCTATGTGTTTACTCATTTGGCATGACAAATAGCAAGGAGTGTGTACATGTGCAAAAGTGTCAAAACAGGACTGGAACCCACATTTATGCTCCAACTGGTTTTGTGTATGTTTATCCGAGCATCACACAGGGTCCACTAGACCCACACCACTCTATGATTTGTTAAAAAAGTTTTTTCTTTTGATTTTTCTGGTAGAAGTAGCCCAGTACACTGGCACATGAATAACCTGATTTGCAAGTT
This sequence comes from Chinchilla lanigera, assembly GCF_000276665.1. Lineage (NCBI taxonomy): Eukaryota > Metazoa > Chordata > Mammalia > Rodentia > Chinchillidae > Chinchilla > Chinchilla lanigera. The sequence continues at coordinate 4,154,888 of NW_004955454.1, read as the reverse complement.
TTGGAAGAGGTCAAAAGTGAATCATCAGATTCCTCATGCATGGATGATGAAGATGATCCATTATGGTAAAATATATGCTTTCATAACAAAAGAGTGGTGTGGGTGGCAGATGAGGAGGAGGAGGAGGAGGACAATGATGACTTTGATGTTGGTCATGTGAGCCACAGTTCCTGGGAGAGTGAAATGGAGCAAGAATCGACTGATACGGACACAGCGGATACAGACCTCTTGATTCAGATGAGCAAGAAAATACTTATGTGAGTATATCATTGAGTAGTCAAAATGCTGTGAAATGGTCATGCAACCAAATGGAACAATCAATATTAAGGCTAGGTCTGAAAATATAGTGACAGTATTGGTGGGGTGAAACGTATTAGATAGAATACCAACACCGCCAGTCAATGATGGAAATTATAACAGACAAAATGCTACAAGATGCTGTGAAATACACAAAGGCTGAAATGCCAGTAAAATCTTTTGTATGCACCAATTGCCATATTCAAAAATGTATTTTTTATGACACCTCACTAGCTAGACTGAAAGCATTCATAGGTCTGCTGTACTTAGCCCAGATTTCTCATGGTGATCACAGGAACATGAAAGACTTACAGAAAAGCAATGGGTCAAAATGTGGCATAAAAATTTATGCCCTTGTAGATGCAAAAACTTACTATGCTTTCAACTGAGAACTGGAACTCAGCCATCAGGTCCTTATTCATATAGTAATAAACCGAACGATATTCTCAACAGACTTGTTCTCATCTCCCAAATGAGACATTTGACAATTGCTTTAGCGGTTTCCAGTTGATGTTACATTTGCTAACAGAGCACAAGTTGACCAGCGCAGGAACTGTACACAGGAACAAAGCAGAAATTCCAAATGAAATGTTGCAACTTCAAAACAGAGAATTGTATAGTGCAGTCTTTGCATTTTAGGAAGATATAACATTGGCCTCGTATGTGGCAAAGAAAAGCAGACTGGTACTGCTGGTACTGATGTCACCATTTCACTATGGTGGAAATATTGATAGGGAAACGTGGGCAAAACGGAAGCCTGGGATGGAAACTTTCAACAACAAAACCAAATGTGGAGTAGACGCTGTTGCTGAGTTATGCAGCAACCGTGATGTCACGTGAAACACCCAGCATTGGCCAACGGTTCTGTTTTACTCGATCCAGAACATGTGCGGCATAAACGGTTTGGTAGTTTACAAAGAAAATAACAAGTGCAAAATATCATGGAGAAAAAGCAAAAGAAAAAAATCACGGAAAATTTTTCTTAGAGGATTGGGACTGGAGCCCGTAAGAGATCATTTACAGCACAAAAACAACAAAATGTTTCTGCCCAGGGAACTATGCAAAAAAACTGTGAAGCACCCTGGTGAGCTAACAGCTGAATGGGCAGGTGCAAGATCACAAAGCCCTACTACGACAGCAGAAAACAAAAAAGACGTCATCTGTGCCTTACAAGCAAGTACAGGAAAACAAAACATATGTGCTATCACTGTAAGCTCTACTTGTATATGGAACATGCAGCTGTCATGTGTGAAGACTGCCTTGGGTGTGACACATGAAGCAAAGCTTATTTCTACCAAAGTGGTAGACTTTGTTTGTGTTTATACTGTAGTTCACATAAGATTTTTGTGTTGCTTTGTTTTGTTTTGTTTTTCAGACAGGGTCTTGCTATGTAGTTGAGGCTGGCCTTGAACTCACTTTATAGCCCAGGCTGCCCTCAAACTCACAGTGACCTTCCTGCCTCAGCCTCCCATGTGCTGGGATTACAGGCAGGCACCACCACACCTGGCTTACATAGGTTTTTATTTTTGATGTTATCTTTTAGGTTTTGTAAGCAAGGGAACAGCTGATGTGAAAATGTTGATGTCTAGTCTAAGCACTCATTACATATTTGATATTGTATTTTATTGACATCTTATTTCCTGTTAAGTGCATGTTGTACAACACAGTATGAAGCTCCTAACAAAATAGAAAAAGAGAAGTGACAAAACTGCCATATAAGAAAGGAAAGCTAAGCACACGTGCTGTCAGTGTAAGCGAGACATGCTCATGGATCATGCAGTTGTCACATGTGAAGATGGCCTTGGGTGTGACAATTGAAGCAAAGCTTATTTTTGTGATACAGTTTGATTAGTATTTTCATTGTTGTTCCCATAGGAATTTATTTCTGTTGTTATCTTTTAGGTTTTGTGAGGATGTATACAGCTGTGATGTGCACATGTCATACAATGTGATGTCTATTCTAAACACACAATATATTAAGACTTCATTTCATTGATACCTTATATTCCTGTTAGCTACACACGGTATAATATAATAAGAACCTCCTGACAAAACAGCAAGACCACTGAGATGTGGAGTATGTCCTACAAAAAGGCCAGGAAAGCAAACGACCTGTGCTGTCAGCATAAGTGATGCGTGTGTGTGGAACATGCTGTTGTCATGTGTGCAGACTGCCTTGGGTGTGATAACTGAAGTAAAGATTATTTTCTTTGTACAGTGCTGTGGTGAATGGACTAATGGTCAGCCTGTAACACCCAGCTGAACTGAGTCAGCGTGGTGCTGGGTGTGGAAGGTCCACCTGAGGATGGTTGCCAACAGCATAAAAGGAAAAACTGGAGGGGAAGATGGTGTGCTGTTGATTCTCCTGGAGAAGCTTGTCATGCTGGTTTTCCTGATATGAACTCGGCTGTTATTGTCAGGGGAGCATGCGTCCTTGCTGTTGCTGAGGATGGCTGCAGTTCTCTTTGGGGGAGCTCTCCAAGTAGTTATTAAAGTCCTTTTCTGCTGCGGTCACCTGTGGTGAGCATTTACATGATACTAATAGCTTTGCCCATTTGGAGAGATCTATCCATACACTGTCTCCACAAATCTTTGTTGCCAATTTTCCAGTTATGTTCTTTCCAAGTCCCTGGCTATCCTGCCAGACCACTAGCTCTGGCCCACGAATTGGTATACAGTCATACATCTGGCCACTTTTTCTTCCAAGCAAAATGTACAATCAAGTACACTGCCTGGTGTTTTGTCCTCCATGAAGACTTCCCTTCACCACTGTCCTTCAGGGATGCTGTCATGGTTTATATCTAGATGTCCCCTCAAAGACTCAAACACTCATAGGTGGGGATTTGGAGAGGTGACTGGATGGCTCATGGGTATGTGATAGTCATCAGATTAGCCCACAATGAATTTATAGCTAAATGTGATGTTGGGAGGTGAGGCCTTTTCAGAGGAAGTGGGTCACTGCGGGCGCGGCCTGGAAGGGTGTGTCTCTCTCTGTCCTCCTCTGTCTCTGTCTCTATTGCATTTCCTGCCCCCATGCCATGAAGACACCCCCCTGCCATGCCCCTCTGTCATATCATCCTGCCTTGGAGCCACATGGCTATGGCTGAAACCTCACAAACTGTGAGCCAAAGCAAACTTCTCCTGTAAGTTGCAGATGTTTGGTATTCTGTGCCAGTGACAGGAAAAGTACAAGAAAAGTAACTAAGACAGATGTCCTGGAGAGGGGTTATAACGCTGCCCTTTTCAGGTGGTGCTTGCATAACGTGCAAACCGCCTGTAAACCAGGCCCTCACCCTCTCTTCATCAGCTGATCAGACAGCACAGCCCATGCGGCCACTGGCGCAGGCTGCGGGACACAGGCAACAGGAACCCTGGCACCGGGGCCCCTTCACGTAACTTACTTGTGTCTTCCCGACTTGCTTGGGCACAAATCACATATATACTACTTCCATTCAATGGAAGTGCACATCCAACTTCATAACTGGGTGGGTCAAAGAGCACCTAGCTAATGATGGACAGCTCAGGTCCCATGGTGTCCTGGTGTCCCATAGTCAGGTGTTCAGTTACCATTAAGGTGGAGTAGAGGCCGGGAGTTCATTTTCAAAATACGTTACCTCCACAATCCAAATTGGCCCAGGAGGTATTGTTCCTCTTTATTTGGTTGTAGGAGGGGCCAGAGGCAACCATTTATCCTTCACCTTACAAGGGATATCTCTGCGTGCCCCACACTACTGGACTCTTAGAAGTTTCACCGAGATAGACAGACCTTGAATTTTATTTGTATTATTTCCCATCCTCTGACTCCCAAACGCTTTATGAACAAGTCAGAATGGCTGCTCCCTCCTGGTCATTTGCTCCAGTCAGCATAATGTCATCAGTGTGATGGACCAGCGTGATACCTGGCTGGAGAGTTGATATAACCTTGGGATAGGACAGTAAAAGTGTGCTGCCAGCCTTGCTATTTGAAATAAAACTGCTTCTGGAAGGTCTTATGGATAGAGATGGAGAAAAAGGCATTTGCCAAATCAATAGCTGCACACTAGGTACCAGATGTGTTAATCCACTCAAGCAAGGAAACCTCATCTGGTATAACAGCTGCGACTGGAGTTACCACTTGACTGAGCTTACAGTAATCCACTGCCAGTCTTCAAGATCCATCCACCTTCTGCCACACAGGACAGTCACTCAAGTAGGGATGCTGTGGGAACCACCACCCCTGTATCTTTCAGGTCCTTGATGGAGGGACTAATCTCTGCAATTCCACCAGGGGTGTGATTTTTTTAATTTACTATTTTTCCCAGGTATCTACTGGCTTCCATTTGGGCTTTCCCACCATAACAGACCTCATACTACAGACTACAGAACCAATGTGGGCTTTCTGCTAAGTACTAAGTATATCTATCCCAATTATATATTCTGAAACTGGGAAAATGACCACAGGATGGACTTGGGGACCTATAGGTCCCACTGTGAGTCAGACTTTGGCTAAAATTCTAATGATCACCTCACCTCCATAGGCCCCTACTCTTACTAGAGGACCTCAATGACCTCAATGACATTTTCTGACATTTTGGTTTGGTTTGTTGTTGTTTGGTTTGGTTCGGTTTTTTGGGAAGGGTCTCGCTATGGAGTTCAGGCTGGCCTTGAACTCACTCTGGAACCAAGGTTGGCCTTGAAGTTGCGGCAATCCTACTGCCTCAGCCTCCTGAGTACTGAGATTCCAGGTGTGCACCACCACACTCAGCAACAATGATGTTTTATATCTCCTGGAATCAGCACTAGTTCAGAACTAGGGTTTAGTAGTCTGAAATGTCTGATCATTTCCTTTTTCCCAACATGTATTTCCTTTTCCCAAATATACATTTACCATGGTAAAAGGCTTCAGGTCCTGCCAGGAATATGCCTATCATCCCAGCGCTCAGGAGGCTGAGGCAGGAGGAACACTGTGAGTCTGAGGGCAGCCTGGGGCTACAGAGTGAGTTCAAGGCCAGCCTGAACTACGTAGTGAAACCCTGTCTCAAAAAACAAAAAATCACAAAAGAACAAAAAAAATCAATAAACAAGAAATAAGGGTGAAAGTGAGGGGTGGGCTTGGCGAGTCGACTGGAGTGTTTTCACTCCAATCTTCAGAG
>NW_004955454.1:4144613-4149359 GCF_000276665.1 Chinchilla lanigera | reverse complement strand
AAAAAAACAAAAAAGTGGGGTTCCTTTGGAGAAAGATGGGAGAAAACTGATAGTATAACTTTTCTTTTTAGTAGTGTCTCAGGGCACTTCCCGGGGACCCAACCTCCCCTTCATTCAAGGGTTCTGGGTCTGTAAACTGGATCAAATCCAGGAATTGGCTGAAGGGTTACAATTTTACTACTGTAACTTGAAACAGACTTTTGCTCATTTGCCCTGAAATTTTTCTGCTTACATAAATTCAGTAAAAGTTAGTAGGCTTCCTGGGCCGGGGATATAGCTCAGTGGCACAGACACCTGTCTGGCAAGCTCAAAGTCCTGAGTTTGATTCCCAGCACACACACACACACACACACACACACACACACACACACACACACACACAAAAAAAAAAAAAGTAGGCTTCCCATCGATTTCACTTTTGGGAACAGCGTGACTTATCAGCCAACACCAGAGGTCTACGTGTGTCAGACCATTCTGATTACTGCTTTGCCTCTGCTGTCCATCCCACTAAGTACATCTATCTTGTCTTTGGTAGTTAAGCTTTGCCACCTGGCCCCTGCCACTCCTGCATCCAACTAATCCCATTGCCTTTAAGTTTCCCAATTGAGTGACTACAGTCCCCACTGTTAAGATCTGGATAGAGAACAATGACGGGGCTCCTCCAGGATGCTGGTGCCCCCATCATGAAACTCTCTTACAGTGATAGTGAAGAGAGTATTTTCTGGATCCTCCCAGTGTGGAGGATTAGGCTTCACCTGGCAAATCCACTCCAGCCTTCCCATGTCCTGCGTCTTTGAATACCCTCACCACAGTGAACCAAGAACAAACGGGCATCTCTAGCTCACTCACAGTGGGCCATCTATTGATCTAAACGTTAGCCAGCCAGCCAAATAAACCTCTTGTAACTCCACGAGCTGCAACATTATATTCAGAATCTCTACTTAATGGGCAGGTATTGAGGGACTTAGCCTGACCCACCTTTGCTTTTTCCACCACGATTCTACACCCTTAAAATCCATTCCTGTACTTTTCCTCATAACTCTGCTTGTGAGCATTAGAAAACTCAAGAAGTTCTTTGGCAGTGTAGCGGACCTCTTCATAGCTCATGCTGTGTACCTCACCTTTAGGAGCCTTCCGAGATCTGAACCATTTCCCACTCTCCCAAAAGTGTCCAAAAGTATTGCACACAGTCATTAAATTCCTTGTATCTCACTAGCAGTGAATTGGATAACCATATGAATCTAACCACACATTAAACAGTTCATACCACTAAACCAGTTAGAGAAACTCATCCTTAAAGTTCTGTTTCTCTAGAACCACTCTCTGTACCAAAATCAGTCATCAGAGTTCACTAAAGGAACAAATTTTATATAAAATATATACTGTATATGATTATGCAAAGATTTCCCAGGTTAGGCTTATGCTATGTCTCACATTTAGATATCCCCCAAGGGCTCGTGTGCTCGTAGGTGGGGATTTTGGAAGGAGACTGGATTACAGGGGCTTACAGGCGACTTGCTATTAGAAGGTGGGTCACTAAGGGTGTGGCCTGGAAGGGTTTACTCTCCCTCCCAGGCTTCTCCTCATGTGCTCTCTGCTTCCCTACCACCCTGACACTAGCAGCTCACTGTACCCCTCTGCTGTGCCATCCTGTCTTGGAGCCAGCTGACATGGACTGTAAACATAAGCCAAAGTAAACTTTTCCTTTTGTAAGTTGTGGACGTTATTTTGTGCCAGCAACTAAGAAAGGGACTAAGACAGCTTAAACAGCCACCTGCAGAGTCAGGGGTAGAAGAATGCCAAATGGCCATCTGTGCCCTAGAGGGCTGGAGGATCCGGTCGGAGGCGGAAGGCCTGGGGCTCACTGCAGAGTCTGTTTGAGGAAGCTGAAGGGTCTATGTGGGATGACCGAAGAGTCTGCATTGGAAGCCTGAAGGAACTGCAGGCAACTATCTAAGGGAAATGCCAAAGACTGGAGCTCCTCCGAAGAAGAAAAGGGGAGACTTCCTTCTTCTTTCCCTTTTTATTCTGTCCAGGCTACAAGCCTATTGGTTGTTGCCACTAACATGGCGGGGTGTGTGTGTGTGTGTGTGTGTGTGTGTGTGTGTGTGTGTGTGTCTTCCCTCAAGTCAAGTTGACAAACCACAACAATGGCAGACCCATGTGTATGTGGTGCCATCCCGTGAGTGCATCCTAGCGAACTGGAAAGCCAATCTTGCACTGCGAGTGCAGCAAAGGATGATGGTTTAGGATGCGGACTCTACATCCAGCCTGCTGAGCTCACACTCACCTATGTTAGCTGTGTGGTCCTGAGCGAACCGCCTCTCTGTGCTATACATTCCTCGTGCGCGGCATGGAGAGAGTGAAAAACCTTCTTCAGAGCTTGTGAAGACGATTAGCTGTTACGGCGATTAGGCAGGCTCAGCCACGTAAAGACCTGAAAGGAACGCCTGCTAAGTACGGAAGGCTCAGTGTGCACAGGCTGTTTTAGAGTCTAGGGCTGTACTAGAAGGGTATACGTGCTACCTCACCCCACCCTCATAAAATTCCCAAGATATAAGTGAGAGTCATTAGGCTCATTTTTTGGATGAGAAAGCCCAGCCTCCTTGTGATTAACAATAATTTGTCCAAAGTCCTGAGGATAATAAATGACAATCAAGATTTTAACTTCATACCTGTTAGACTCTAAAACTAATGTTCTTTTCACTGTACCACTGAAGAAAACATTCAGTCTTTGTACCAAAGGAACCGATGATCTAAAAGTCAAAGATGGGAGGGGCAGAAAGCCTTTTTTTCCTATATTATTTTCATTTTACTGAAATGGAAGCAGCTGTAGCCCTGGGAGCATAAGACTAATTTTGTCACCAAGGTGCATAAGCATGGGTCTGTCTGTCAGGCTCATATTTATTCATTAGAGTATTTTTAATGATGATTTTTTTTTTTGGTACCAGGAATTGAACTCAGGACCTTGTGCTTGCCAGGCAGGCAATTGTGCCACTGAGCTATCTCCCCGGCCCCCTATCAATGAATTTTTAATTTTAATTTTATGAGTTTTATTATATTCAACAAAGATTACTTAAGAGGAAAAAAAATCACAAAAATAAAGTACTGAGTTTTTAATATTTATTGTTTATAAAAAAGCATGAAAATTTTCAACATCAACTACTTTTTGGTGTATGAAGTCTAAAAAAGAACATCAGAAATAAATTCCCATATGAATGATAGTGAAAACACCAATAGCACCTGAAGTCAAGGTTTACAAGGGAATGTATTTAATACAGGACACATAATATTATTTTATAACATGCACCCAAATAGTCAAATGTAAAAGGAGTGCAAGAAATCTGTCCTCACACTAGAGACCCAAAGAATCCAGTTGTTGTCCTGGATCCTACGGCAATGTCCTCAACGAGTACTGCTGAAGATGTAGAGCCCACAAGGTCTCATGCAAGTCTGTATAAAGGATCTGCACTGGGAAGGCCCAAAGGTCATGGTGGAAGCATGGTGGAAGCAAGAAAGTAGGCACCAGAGGGATGGGGGATCGGTGCCACCAGGCTGAGGAATCTGCACTGGAGCCAGGAGTGTCACTCAAAGTAAAGACCAGTTCAGCTGGGTGCTACAGGCTGACCATTAGCTCATTCACCACAGCACTCTACAAAGAAAATAATTTTTATTTCAGTTATCACACCCAAGGCAATCTGCACATATGACAGCAGCATGTTCCACACACACACATCACTTACGCTGACAGCACAGGTCGTTTGCTTTCCTGGCGTTTTTGTAGGACATACTCGACATCTCAGTGGTCTGGCTGTTTTGTCAGGAGGTTCTTATTATATTATACCGTGTGTAGCTAACAGGGACATAAGGTATCAATGAAATAAAGTCTTAATATATTGTGTGTTTAGAATAGATATCCTACTGTATGAGGTGTGCACATCACAGCTGTGTGCTTCACTCAGCTGTGAACATCCTTACAAAACCTAAAAGATAACATCAGAAATAAATTCCTATGGGAACTAGAATGAAAATACCAATAGAACTGTATCACAAAAATAAGCTTTGCTTCAACTGTCACACCCAAGGCCATCTTCACACGTGACAGCTGCATGATCCATGAGCATGTCTCGCTTACACTGACAGCGTGTGTGCTTAGCTTTCCTTCCCTATGTGGCAGTTTTGTCACTTCTCTTTTCCTGTTTTGTTAGGAGCTTCGTACTCTATTGTGTGGTGGTGCCTGCCTGCAATCCCAGCACTCAGGAGGCTGAGGCAGGAGGATCACTGTGAGTTTGAGGGCAGCCTGGGCTACACAGTGAATTCAAGGCGAGCCTCAACTACATAGCAAGACCCTGTCTCAAAAACCAAACCAAACAACACAAAAGTCTTATGTGAACTACAGTGTAAATACAAACAAAAGTCTACCACTTCGGGAGAAAAAGCTTTGCTTCAAATGTCACACCCAAGCCATGTGCAAGTACTGCTTATGCTGCTACCAGCTATGTTTTATTTTTCTGTATTTTCTCATGGGGCACAGTTGACACCTTTTTGTTTTCCTGTTGTCATAGTAAGGCTTTGTGATGTTGCACCTGCCTGTTCACTTGTCAGCTTACTAGTACGCTTCACCGTTTTTTTTTTTTTTTTTTTGCATAGTTCCCTGGCAGAAACATTTTGTTGTTCCTGTGCTATAAATGATGTCTTATGAGCTCCAGTCCCAATCCTCTCAGAAAATTTCTCCATGATTTTTTT
>NW_004955454.1:4137094-4143839 GCF_000276665.1 Chinchilla lanigera | reverse complement strand
AATACCAATCTCAGATAAATCAGGGCTAAGGTGAAAGTTTGTTGTTCTTGAACAGTAGACCTAAAAATTATTTGAGAAGTTGATATTTTTTAATTAACCCAATGAATTCTTCAGTATAGAATATCTATAAAATGCAGCCTATGGTGGATATGATACAGTTCTTATTTTTTGCAAAGGAGGAAAAACTTCAGCCTGTTCCCTAATAAAATTTCCGTTACATCTAATGCCCTTCCTTCTAATGACATCTGTTTAAATTCTAGGCTGTGGCTTCTCTAAACTGAACACATTTTCCTTCTATCACTCTGTTAGCATTTGTAACTCTAACTAGCACTGTCATTGTCAGCGGGTGTTTTGTAGCTACCCTGGTGTGTCCTGAGTACTTAGACAAGCATCACCTTTAATTTCCTTTGTTTACTTCATAGCATAGAAAGATGCATGTAATTTGTACTACTAATTCCTGAATTAGTGAATAAATTGAAAACCCACCTTTCTAAATGTTCCATGCCCTTGAATTGGGTATATTTCCAAAATACTTTATTTTTCTGGAGATGTCTTATCTACATGTTATTTTATAATAAGTGCTTACGATATCTGTGAATATTAACGAATAATAGCTGACAGATAGGATTATTCTGTTACTAAGTTTTTAATCCTTTGGTTGGGTGCTTGAAAACATATCTACACTCAAAAGTTGCAAATTGTCAGCCCTCTGAGAAGCTGAGGCAGAAGGATCTAAATAAAGTTCAAGTCCCATCTGGACAACTTAGCAAAACCCTGTCTCAGGGCCAGGAATATAGCTCAGTGGCACAAGCACCTTCCTGGCAAGCACAAGGTCCTGAGTTCGATTTCCAGTTTAATTTTCTCAAAATTAAACATACAAGGGCTGGGAATATAGCTCAGTGTGAAGGCCCTGACTTCAATCTCCATTACTTTAAAAAAAAGAAAAAAAGAATCTCTACATTATAAAAAGAAACCTTGTTCAATTGTAGGAGGGAGGGTCTATTCATCAGGGGTAATTTTTTTTCCAGTGCTGGATAACTCAGGGCTATGGGCATGCTAGGCACATACTCCATCACCGAGTTACATCCCCAGCACTGAGGCAGGTAGTTTAAATAGTAACTCTTTCACTGTTGTGAGTTCTCCAGTGTAGACAACATAGTGTGTAGTGTCCCCAAAGAGACGGCTCTAGCTACCCAGATCTCAAGCCCTATTTTTATGAAAGTGATGAAGATGATACTGAAGCCTATGTTTATCACATACAGCAAACTAATAATTTGGGAGAGAGCAAACAAATACCTTGAGGGTGATCTCGGCAGTCTGTAAAAGAGACGATTCTTTTCACCTATCTGTCCCTTTTTTGTATCTTTAATTCAGAATGTGGTCAAGTCGGGAGCCAGGGTATAGCACCACTTTTTTTTTTTTTTTGGTCTTTTTGAGACAGAGTCTCGCTATGCAGTTCTGGCTGCCCTTGAGCTCACTTTGTAGCCTAGGCTAGTCTCCAACTCACAAGGATTCTCCTGCCTCAGCCTCCCGAGTGCTGGGATTACAGGCATATGGTGCACAATGTTAATCCCAGCTACTTGGGAGGCTAAGGCAGAAGGATTACAAGTTTGAGCCCCGCCTGGGCAACTTAGCGACTCAGCAAGAGTCTGTCTCAAGAAATAAAAAAGGTTGCAGATGAAACACAGTGGTACACTGCCCCTGGGTTTAATTCCCAGTACCACACGAAAAAAAATCTTGTGTGCTTAAATTAAGTAATTAATATTTAAATTTATGGTACTAGGGTTGGACCCAGGTTTTTCACAGTGAGCTACTTTCCCTTTTCTAAAACTTTGAGGTAGGGTCTCAATAAGTTGCCTGAGCTGGGCTTGAACTTATGATCCTCCCGCCTCAGCCTCCCATTGTGCTGGAATTATAGGTATGTGCCACCGCGCCTGTCTTATTATTTATTTTCTTTTTTTTTTTTTGCAATATAAACTGAACAGTGTTGACACAACTATTTTTATTCATCAGTGTTTTTTGATAACAGCTCACTTGTTTAAATACAGGATGACCAAAACTTGCAGTTTTTTAGTTAAGTTTAGGAACAGGAAATATAAAAACAATTTTATCAGATTTATCTCATCATTTCTGGGTGTGGTATATCTCAACACATTCATTATATACTTTCAAGACAGGGTCTCACTTTGTACCCAGGCCAGTCTTGAACTCCTGTGCTTGTGATCCCACTGCCTCAGCCTCTTGAGTGACAAAGAATATCAGATGTGCTACCACCTAGCTAAATCTTTTAATTTTTTTTTAAACTGTGGTAAGATACACAACATAACATTGAATATCTTAACCATTTTTAAGTGTACAGCAGTGTTAGGTGTATTCACATTACTGTGCAACCAATCTCTGGAACGTTTTCATTTTGTAAAATTGAAACTCCATACTCATTAAACAACTCCTAAGTCCCTAACTCTGGCCTTTGTGCAACCATCATTCTGCCTTCCGTTTCTATAACAATTACCGAGACTTCTCGTAAGTGGAATTATGTAGTATTTATCCTTTTATGATTGGCTTATTTCATTGAGTATGATGTCATTAAGGTTCGTTAGTGTTCGGTATGTCAGAATTTCCTTCTCCTGCCCTTTTTTCTGAGATAGGGTCTCACCATGTAGTTCCACCTGGCCTTGGACTAACTATGTAGCCCAGGCTGGCCTTGGAACTCATTAAAATTCTTCTGCCTCAGCCTCCCAAGTGCTGGGATTACAGGTGTGCACCACCACACCTGGCTCCTTCCCTTTTGTATTGAATAATATGTATTTTTTTGATACTGGGAATTGAACTCAGGACCTTGCACTTGCCAGGCAGGTGCTTGTGCCACTGAGCTGTATCCCTGGCCCTTGAATAATATCATATATATATATATATCTCCATATATATATATCCCTCCCCATACTAGGGATTGAACTCAGGACCTTGTACATGCTTACAAATGCACTAATGCTGAGATACATCCCTAGCCCTTATAGTCTAAGATAGAGGCTTGCTGAATTGCCCGGGCTGGGCTCAACTTTAGGATCCTCCTGCTTCAGCCTCCCAAGTAGCTGGTATTTTAAGTGTGCACAACCACATCCAGCCCCCTCAATTTCATATACACTAAGAGGTGTCCCAAGATACTGTCCTGTTTAGAATTAGGCATGGAGAGAACATTTCTTTCAAGAAATCACAGTTGGAAGGGCAGCATTTTATAATCCTCATAAAGTTCACTGTTATTATCAGTTACCTAGAATTCTTCAATAATTTTTGATATCTGCTGTGTGTATGCATTAATATTTGAATGAGGAACTAAATTACAAATCATTTCTGATCTTCTGATCTTTCCTGCCATATTTTCCCTCCCTGAAAAATTAAGGAAGTATGCATCTTTAAGGAGGCCTGATCTTTGGGTTGGGCTTCTCAGTTCTCCCAGGCCACACCCAAGAGAAAAACTCACTTATCTAAAAATAGAGATTTTTTTAGCCAGGCATGGTGGTGCACACCTATAATTCCAGGAGGCTGAGGCAGGAGGATCAGGAAGCTGTACTCAGGAGGTTGAGGTAGGAGGACCACTGCAAGTTCAACGCCTGTCTAGGTTACAAAATGAGTTCAAGGCCTGCCTGAACTGTGTAGAGAAACCATTTCTCAAAAAGACCAGAAAAAAAATCTAACTTTTTAAAAATTTGTGTGTGTGCATATGTGTGTGTGTGAGAGAGAGAGAGAGACAGACAGACAGACACTAGGAATTGATCCCAGGGCCCTCACACTGAGCTACATCCCCAATCTTTTTTTTATATTTTATTTTGAGACAGGATCTTGCTAAATTGCCCTGGCAGGACTCAAACTTGCAATCCTTCCTCAGCCTCCAAAGTGCTGGGATTAAAGGCATGTGCCACCATGCCCAGCAAGGCTAACAGGACTTTGGAATACATTCAAAAATAAAACTTCGGTTGCAACTTGCGAATAATAAACAAAAATATCTGATAAACACTCCCCACAGGATTTTTTACTTCAGTATACATCTTTCCCAAATAATCAGCATCAATTGTCTCTCCACTTATTTGTGTCACAAGTATAAGCATAAAACAAAACCCCTAAGAAGCCACCAAATGTGAAAATAGTCTTCACCTGCAGCCTGTACTGGAAACAGCACATAATCCGTAGTTAAGGAGGCAGCAGGCAGGTTCTAGGCAAATGGTCTCGCTGTTTTTGGAGGTCCCTGAAGATCATCTAGCGAAAGCACGTAAGTGTAAAATGAAGAAACTGAGACCCAGATAGGGCAGTCACTTCCCTAATGCCAAAACAAATCCCCAAGCAGCTTAGCATAGAGCTCATTCAAGGACATACTTCTTTTCCTCCAGTGTTACATTCTGAGATGTTTCTTGGTGCTATATTTTCCTTTTTTTTTTTGGCTTTTTGAAACAGGGTCTCGCTATGCAGTTCAGGCTGGCCTTGAACTCCTTTTGTAGCCCAGGCTGGTCTTGAACTTCCAATGATCCTCCGGCCTCAGCCTCCTGAGTGCTAGGATTACAGGCATGTGCCACCACGTCCGGCTTTTTCCTACTTATTGAATGTGAAAATAACCATATTGCTGAGGCTCCACACAATTTATATATGAATGCCTTAAGTAAAGGATTGTATATTAATAAAACTCTATAGCATTCAATCCAAGAAGAAGTTTTGTTGGAAGTAGGACCAGGTGGTCAACTTCTAGAGAAAGTTGCTTTCAGGGACCTCTGAATGACTTTTCAGAGAACAATGGCCTTTCTAGAGAAGGAAAACCACAAAGCCCTTTATTTATATGTCAGGGCAGGGTCTGCAATCCGCCCCCATGTAAGGTAAGGTGCACTAAGATGCTTTGTATCAAGACCTTCACAAGGGGCTGGGGATTTAGCTCAGCGGCACAGTGCCTGCCTGGCAAGCGCGAGGTCATGAGTTCGATTCCTGGTACCGGGAAAAAAAAAACAAAAGAAAAAGAAGAACCTTCACATCAGCACAAACGTGTACACCCACACAACATCCAAATAGGGACTTTCACGTAGTGTTTAAGGTAAAAATTGAATAGAGAAGACTATAAGCCTAGATATATTCCAGAAGCGTTTAAGCCCATGTATCCGCCAAAATTGTGACACTAATTGCCTCTGTACATGTGAAATAACCTGGTACCTAACAGTATAATCTATTATTTCAGAAGGTTATAAAAAAATCTATGAACCTCACAACCATGTGTAAAGTAGGTGAGGTAACAAGCTTGTAGGATTTTTGCTTCTGCATTTTCTGATGTAGGAAGGAGGAGTAGTTGTGGCTATAAAACGTGTATTGTGCCTATTAGCAAATCTATATGTACTCAGTCTAGTACTGGTCATTTGGGTAAAAGGGAAGCGGCCAAAAGTTAACAAAATCATACACTGAATATAGAGCCCATTTAAAATCTTGTTCAGGTTCCCCCACAATCAATGACACCGTATTTCTTTCCTGATGGATAAATCAGATTGTTTTTGTATCTGTTATAAATTAATTAAAAGTATACAGGGTCATTTCATCTGATCCAAAAATTCTTGAATTGGGGATAATTAAAAAGGAACTCTGAAATCCTATCCTCTTTGTGGGCATTAAGGACCCCAAGGCTACATTCTAAAATGCAGCATTGCCTCGCTTCCATAAAACACAGTTGATAAGCCATCAGACATCGGCTGGAGCATTTTCAACCAGCTCAAATAGTTGTTCTATTTTACTTAAAAAAAAAAAAAAAAAAAAACTCATTTGTGTCGTCACTTACAAGTATACCTTCTACCAGGACCACTTGGGCCATGCAATTTAGAGTTTAAGACGCTAATGAGAAAGAAAAAGGTAAGGCAAGGTTCAGGGAAAGGTGTTCCTGTCCAGTGGCAAAGCCGGCTGAGGGCATCGGGTGGCAGCAAAATGCGGAAGTGGAGGGAAGTTTTGTTGCATAAAGTACTTTGGGAAACAGAGCAGTGTCTGGAAACAACCAGAAGATGCTATAAGGAAGCAGTAATAGATAATTATAGAAAATTCTAGAACGAGGTCCTGAGAGGGTCAGTGTTAAACTCAGCTGAATAAAATACAGTTTCTTCCCCAATATACAGCGCAAGGTCAGAGAAAAAGAAACCAAAAAAAAAAAAAAAAAAAAAAGTCCTCACTGGAGAGACAAGGGTTGTGATAACAGAGACGGGTTAAGGGATATTAGGGGCGGTACATAAAGGAAAGAGAGTTGGGGTGATGATTACTGAGTACTGCTGCTGGGAGGAGGGTCTTGCAAGGAAAATAAAAGGATAAGGTTGTAAAAGTAAGGGTCAAAGATCGGAGGATAACTACGGGAAGAGGCTGTGCAGACGTCAGCAGCAAAGCAGAGAAGCAAGAGCGTCGGGGCGTGGCCCAGAGGAGGGCAAGACTCCATAACCGGGTAAGGATTCAGAAAAGCAGCGTGGGGAGGCGCATGGCTGACAGCTGCTTTCCCACGGCGCCGACAGGGTTAACCCTCAGGGTCGACTGGACTAGGAAGAACTCGGTTTCCAGGGCAACGGCTCCGACAG
Source organism: Chinchilla lanigera (assembly GCF_000276665.1). Classification (NCBI taxonomy): domain Eukaryota; kingdom Metazoa; phylum Chordata; class Mammalia; order Rodentia; family Chinchillidae; genus Chinchilla; species Chinchilla lanigera. The sequence continues at coordinate 4,137,261 of NW_004955454.1, read as the reverse complement.
TTCCGGCAGCGCAGGCCCGTACCATTGCGCGAGCGCGCGCGGGGGGAGCCAGGAGGGAGGAGGGCCGCGCGGAGGCTCAGTCGGGCCGCGGCGTCCGGGCCGGACTCTACCAAGCGCGCAGCTCGCCTGCTCGCCCCGGGGTCCGCGCCGAGCCGCTTTCCGGCCGC
>NW_004955454.1:4134722-4136594 GCF_000276665.1 Chinchilla lanigera | reverse complement strand
GGCGGCGACCGGCGCGCTCAGCGCTCGTCGCCTCCGCGGGGCCGAAGCGGCGGGGCCCGCACCTCCTCCCCCCCAGCGCCGCGGAGGGGGGAGGAGGAAGATGGAGACCCACATCTCGTGCCTGTTTCCCGAGCTGCTGGCCATGATCTTCGGCTACCTGGACGTGCGGGACAAGGGGCGCGCGGCGCAGGTGTGCACGGCCTGGCGGGACGCCGCCTACCACAAGTCGGTGTGGCGGGGGGTGGAGGCCAAGCTGCACCTGCGCCGGGCCAACCCGTCGCTGTTCCCCAGCCTGCAGGCCCGGGGCATCCGCCGCGTGCAGATCCTGAGCCTCCGCCGCAGCCTTAGCTACGTGATCCAGGGCATGGCCAACATCGAGAGCCTCAACCTCAGCGGCTGCTACAACCTCACCGACAACGGGCTAGGCCACGCGTTTGTGCAGGAGATTGGCTCCTTGCGCGCGCTCAACCTGAGCCTCTGCAAGCAGATCACCGACAGTAGCCTGGGCCGTATTGCTCAGTACCTCAAGGGCCTGGAGGTGCTGGAGCTGGGGGGCTGCAGCAACATCACCAACACCGGCCTCTTGCTCATCGCCTGGGGGCTGCAGCGCCTCAAGAGCCTTAACCTCCGCAGCTGCCGCCACCTTTCAGACGTGGGCATCGGGCACCTGGCCGGCATGACGCGCAGCGCGGCCGAGGGCTGCCTGGGCCTGGAGCAGCTCACGCTACAGGACTGCCAGAAGCTCACGGATCTTTCCCTAAAGCACATCTCCCGGGGGCTGATGGGCCTGCGGCTCCTGAATCTCAGCTTCTGCGGGGGCATCTCGGACGCAGGCCTCCTGCACCTGTCGCACATGGGCAGCCTGCGAAGCCTTAACCTGCGCTCCTGCGACAACATCAGTGACACAGGTATCATGCATCTGGCCATGGGCAGCCTGCGCCTCTCGGGGCTAGATGTGTCTTTCTGTGACAAGGTTGGGGACCAGAGTCTGGCTTACATAGCCCAGGGGCTGGACGGCCTCAAGTCCCTCTCCCTCTGCTCCTGCCACATCAGTGATGACGGCATCAACCGCATGGTGCGGCAGATGCACGGGCTTCGCACGCTCAACATTGGACAGTGTGTGCGCATCACGGACAAGGGCCTGGAGCTGATCGCCGAGCACCTAAGCCAGCTCACTGGCATAGACCTGTACGGCTGTACCCGCATCACCAAGCGCGGCCTGGAGCGCATCACGCAGCTGCCCTGCCTCAAGGTACTCAATTTGGGACTCTGGCAGATGACGGACAGTGAGAAGGTCAGGTGAGGACAGCAGCACCTTGTCCCACCTGTTCATCCCCTCTTCACCACCACCGTCCCCCATACACTCATACATAGATCATGCAGTGGCTGAGATGGGGCAGTGACAGGAAGCCCAGGCTCCTTTTCCCCTCCTCGGGTGCCCCTCCCCACGACCAGCCCTTCCCACCGCCTCTGGGTTCCTCTGCCCCTTCTGTCCTGCCCCCCTCTCCCTTTCCCTGCTGATGGAAAGATGGACTCTGCTGCTCACCCACCCATTCCTCTCTGCAGGGGGATGAGGACTGATTGAGCCACTGACCGTGTCCCCTGCCTGCCTCGAATTTGGAGTTGGGGTGGGGGTGATTGGTCCCTTCAAACCTGAGGAGCTGAGGAAAATGTCTGCCTTCACTTAAGATTTCATTTGGATACTGTGATCTGGTTTTTATTTCAAAATGTATAAAACAACAAACCCAGCTATAACCGCCTTTTCACCCTTCTTCCACTTTGTAACTAATCCCAGTCTCTTCGCATCACTTCTTCTTTTACAGTACTCTGCTAGTCGTGCTCATGTCATTTTTATCTACCTTTTTTTTTTTT
>NW_004955454.1:4129011-4134622 GCF_000276665.1 Chinchilla lanigera | reverse complement strand
TATATATATTATATATAGATATATATATATATATATGTGTCTGGCTACCTCGTTTTAGTTTACTTTTTTCTCTGAAGCCCTGGAATTCTACAAGAGAGATATTTTAAGACTGAAACATTTTTGTGCCTAGACTGGAAAGATGCCCATTGGGTTTGTATGCCCCCCCCCCCTTTTTTTTGCTTCTTCCCATCCTCCATCCACCCAGTGTATCCCACTTCCACATTCTGGTTATAATTTTCTTTTTCTCCTTATCCTTTGGGATTAGGGGACCCAACCATGTTTCTCAATCTTGGCTTAATTTATAGCACAAATATGGAGAAATGAAAGTTGTACTGCTTTTTTGTTAGAGATGCAGATTGTGTCTTGAAGATGATTATTATATATGCAAATTGTGCCCTCTCCTCACCTTCTTCCAAGTTTCCCCACAAAAAGGTCACAGAGTGAGGCTTCCTATTGGAAGCATAGAGCAGAGTTGGCCTACAGAGACCCTGGGGCTGTAATGTGAAGGGGAAGAGACTGAATTTCATGTCTTATCTGTATTCTGTTAATAAAATGGGAGTTTGTGGGTTTTAAAAATTTCTGTTTCTAAATGGAGGAATAGATGACTTTATTTTGGTGGGGGTTGGGACTCGTGGCTTTAAAAAAGAAAATCGCTTTTGAGTAGGATGTATATTTTTGTTGGATTTTGTTTGTTTATTTTTTTAGAATCCTCCACAGCTACATGCGAGACCATGGAGTTAAACCCAGAGACCTTTATCAATTAATTGTACTGTTTGTGAATTTGTATAAATAATAACAAAGATCCTCTTAAAACGTTTATATTCTTACAGTAAAAGGTTAAACTGATATTTATATAATAAAAGAGGAAATATGAAGTATGTTTTTGAAAAAAAAAAGCACAAAAACCTTGTATCTGTGAATTATTTTTAAGGCACTCTGTGTTTGGGTCCTTGCCAAAGTAGGAGTGCTGTCTGTACACTCTACAGTAAAGGAAATGGGGTATAGAGTTCGGTGCATCCCATGTGGTGTAAGCTCATAGTTAAGTATTTCTTCTGTGTAAGGTTGACTACTGACACCCTAATGTTCTGTTTCTAGCAATGTGACTAGACTGGAGATTGATACAATTTTTGGTTTTAAACTGTCAACATGGAAATTTAAAGAAACTGAACAAAATGAAACTGTTTTTTTCAAAACCAGACTTGTAAGAGTCACAATTTCCCCCGAGTGGCCAGTTTTTCTTTGGGTGGAAATGAGATCTAGGGGTAATACTGAGAAAAATGGGTCATGAGATACAGAAGTGGGTGAGAGGGATCGGTGTCTTTACCCTTCGAGGAGGGTGGGAAGGAGGTGAAGGGTGGAAGGAACTGAAGTCATTGTTCAGGAAAGTTAAAGAGTGCTGTCCTTGCTAGCTGGCTCACTCAGTCATGCATACTGAATCTCACAGTATGAGAGGGGGTCCCAGTGGAAATGCAGCAGTTCTACCCCTCTTTTTAAAATTCCCCTCCAGTCCTGGCTGTATTGAAGCACTTTCCTGGGGGCTGGGGAGGTTGGCCAGTTCTTGTACATTTGCATTTTAAGCACTTCCAAAGAGGCTGGCCACTCCAGCCAGTCTGTTGAGAGTTCTTAGACTGAATCCAGGGAAGATAAAACCTATGATTCTAGCAGAGTTCCCTTTGGTAGACAATAACTGAATAATCTGACACCCCATGGTGGTGGAAACCTCAGAGTATAAACGCTGTAACAGGGGAGCAATTCATATTCTTGGTTGCACATAGTTCTGTCTTCCTTGTTTTTGAGGTCATGTTTTTTTTTTTTTTCCCTTTTTAACCAAAAAAATACTGATCTCTGCAAGAGCTGATAAAGTAATGTAAAACTTATCTGGATCAATCTCTCTTTCCAGGAAGAGGATTAGAATGCAGGTTTCTCTTGGGGTGAGATTGTTTTGTAAAATTTCCAAGTTTTCAGTTTGAGCATATCACAAAGGCTGCATTGTCCCTTTTTGGAGAGCCACCACAATTGGGTCTAATTGAGTCTGACACTAGATCCATCTTCCTTTTCTTTGGGGAAGGTGTGGATCGCTCTCTTCCATCTTTGGTTACATGCTTATTGCCTAAAGGAAAAAAAAAATGTGTGAACCCTAGTATAAGTAGGGACTTTAAATTAGGGTCAGCTTCTAATTTGATATCACTCAGAAAGGTTACACATGCTATCGGTTCCTAATGTTTTTCTTCCCAGAGACTGCCTACCTGTACAGATTTAACCCATAAAAACGTGAGTACCCCCTGCTCACATTCTCCATTATAATATACAATAAGAATTATACACCCATTACCTGAAACATTCTTTGTTTCATATTTATATGAAAGGCTAAATATGATTTTGACTACAAATTGGTAAATCAGTATTTGAAAGTTAAGATAGTGAGTCTAGTGTCCTTGTCCTGAACTAAGCATACTTAATTTATCTGGAGCATCTCTGGAAAAGATGAATAAACCACTTGCTATGGGCAGTAGAGGTCAACTGCTTCTCTCAGCCTTTTTGGTTTTTTTTTTTTTTTTTTTTTGGTACTGGGAATCGAACTCACGACCTTGCATTTGCCAGGCAGGCGCTTGCGCTGCTGAACTATATCCCTGGCTCTCTCAGCCTTTCTGGATGGAAAGAAAATAGTATGTTGAGAACAAATGTGGGTTTTGCATAAGTATTTGTGAATTTTAATTTTCAAAGTTACCTGCTGAAATAGGTCTCCCTGTTTTCCAGATAAGGCACAATACCTGCCTTAAATTACCTAAGCAGCAAGGGAAGGAGCCAGGATCCGAATCAGTTTCACTTCTAAACTCCAGCTCTTTCTGCTCAGAGAAGGTTCAGATACTAATTGGACCCCTGAGATGACCCTCAAAGTACGTGGGAGTTGGGTAACCACAATGTGGATAGGCTTGTGCCATGCACACAACTTGCAAAGAGGATAAAGGTGGATTCAGGGATGAATTATACATCCGTTATCTGAAACATTCTTTGTTTCGTGTTTATGTTAAAGGCTAAATATGAGTTTGACTAAGGATTGGTAAATCGATATTTGAAAGTTAAGATTATGTGTCTAGGAAGGACTGACCCCCACCAAACCTTTGGGATAGGAATAGAAAAAGTTTGCCATCTTAATGCCTTTAAGAAATAGAATCCCGGGGCTGGGGATTTAGCTCAGCGGCAAAGCGCCTGCCTGACAAGCGCAAGGTTGTGAGTTCGGCTCCCAGTACCTGAGAAAAACCAAAAAAAAAAAAAAAAAAATAGAATCCCTAAAGAAAGTTGCTATACATTTTGTGAGTGACCCAACAGTTAAAAGATAATTCAAGGCAATTTTTAGAAAACAAACAAACAAAAATACAGGTATTTGCTAAATCTTACACAGTGAAGAAAAATATAAATTTTGTGTGACCCTTTTATCTAGCAGTAATAACCCTTACGAGGAACACTGGGTAGTAGTCAAGAAAGAACATCATGGGCCTTTTTTCTAAGTCTTCTCAGACAGTAGGCTTCATGTCAGTACTGCAGGGAGGTATAAATACAACTTTGGGGTGTTCGTGGTGGGTCTCTAGTTAAAAGTGCTGCATGGTGTTGCATAATTTGACCAGAACTGGACTCCTTCCTGCTGAATTCCTCAGTCCTAACTGGTGGGCAAGGAGGGTGAAGCCCACTGGATTTATTCCACATTTGCCCACAGGGACTAAGATGTTGCCTAATTTAAACCAAAGGCTGGTACCAGGACCACCTTAAGCACTGAAGAAAAATTTATCTTTTTTCATTATTCAAATCAATAACATCTATAAAAGAGCAAATTTTCCTTTTATTGGAGTTTGTTCGTAAAGGTAAGAACTTTCTCTTAAATAAGGACAGACAGGATGTAATGTAGCATGGCCTGTCTGCCTGGTGCTGTCTTCCAGTGGTTACCAGGTAGATGCTGGTCCCGGCATATAAAACCTTTACTTTTGACTTAGAGAATTTGAACTCAAGGTTTTGAAAGGAGAAAAGGGTTGTGGCCCCAGGGAACAGTGTGTTTCCAAAGAGTAAGAGGCTCTTGATTAAAAGATCAGATTTGTAAAACAAAACCCATACCTCATGCAGCTTCTGACAACTGTCTCTTCCCAGTGCAGTGAAAGAGAAAGTGCCTGGCCTCTGATCTCTGCTCTGTTCTGCAGGGGAAAGGGAGGAACTAGATTAAGTCATCCAGTGATCTCTTCTCTCTGTTCTCTTTCTGCTGCCTGCATCAGACATCACCCCTTTCAAAAGTTAATTCCATCCCTCTAAGTAGGGGGCAAGACCTAAATTTTGTGCCATTATGAACCCCGGAAAAGCCCAAAGGGTGAAGCTTTTTGATGAAATAACATGATCGTGAGGAAAAAGCATGGATCAGAAATTAGAAAGCTGCACTCAAGCCTAAATTCATGCGTGGGCCACACAGTTTCCTCATTCTTGTCAACATACTTGTTCCCATATGAAGTAGCAAGTTAAATTTTTAAAGAAGTTAATGTAAAGCATATGAGATCTTCCTATTTAGACCAGCGCCAACAGTGCATGGCTGTAACTGGACAAAGGGAAGCAGACTGCTGGGGTAAGAGCATATATTCTGAGGCTTGGATAGAAAGTGTTTCTACACAATCGGGAAATATTTTTATTTATTTTACCCCAAATATTTTTAAATGTCTACAAATGATTATTTTCAGTCTTTTTTCTTTTCTAGGGATTGCTCTGATTTCGCCTGGCAGAGTGGCCTTACTAACACAGAACTTTTGGTAGTATGTAAAGTCAAGTCTTCCAGTTACGATGTAAGAGTAAGTTTGCCATCTTAAAACTGTGCAGCCCTGGAGCGGGCATGTTCAATACCCCTCCCCAATATAACAACAGAAGTATGAGTCCTCTGCCTGCTTTTTGTAAATCTAGAAAAGTGCACATATTTTCCTTAACAGACTAAAGTTCTTATCTCATCACTCTTCTATTTTGTTTATGGGAAAATGCCACATAGACTTTAAACAGCTTACAAGGGAGTAGAGGTGAGGCTCAAGGGCAGAGCATATCCTTATTAGTATACTCAGAGCCTGGGTTTGATCTCCACCACCAAAACCAAAAATTACAAGGGTTCTTGTATCTGACTTACTGTCAAGTACTGAGTCTCAATACAGAGAAGAAAACTGGGTCTGCAGCAGCAAAAAAACCCCAGGTGAGACAGTGTTAGAAAGATGAATGTAGCCGGGCGTGGTGGTGCATGCCTGTAATCCCAGCACTCAGGAGGATGAGGCAGGAGTTCAAGGCCAGCCTGGGCTACAAAGTGAGCTCAAGGTCAGCCTGAATTGCATAGTGAGACCCTGTCTCAAAAAGACAAAAAAAAAAGATGAATGTGATTTGCTGGAAGAATTTAGTCATAACCAGTATATTCAATTTCTCTGCCTTAAATTTTTGTTGTCCCAAATCTGGCAGATATGGAACATTTAATGTATAAATGGGGAAAGGAGCTTGACAGAGTCAAAAAGATTCTGTATAGGTGACATGAGGATTTGTTCTCAGAACCAAAAGTGCTCTAGACTTTTGGGTTGTTTTTTTTTTTTTTTTTTTTTTTTTTTTT
>NW_004955454.1:4111953-4128911 GCF_000276665.1 Chinchilla lanigera | reverse complement strand
GGAACCGAACTCACGACCTTGCGCTTGCCAGGCAGGCGCTTTGCCGCTGAGCTAAATCCCCAGCCCCAAGTGCTCTAGACTTTAAAAGCACATGGCCAACATGCAGGTCACTGTCTGGGAACCTGTAAAGCACACCCTGACCCCTCTCAAAGGTCTTGCACTGGAGTATACGATTGTCATTGGGACCAGAAAAAGAACAAAATAAAAACTACAAAATGCTGAAGACTATTATCATGACTTAACATGCATTGCAGTATGCAAATTTAGGTAAGTGTTTTGTTGTACGGGGAATCGAACTCACAACCTTGCACTTCCCAGGCAGCCGCTGTGCTGCTGAGCTATATCCCTGACCCTTAGATAAGTTTTGCGAGCATTTTGCATGGGGTTATGCCAGAAGCTGAGGAGCCAATGAAGGTTGGTAAATAGTCTATAAAGTATTAATGTAACTCTTAGTGTCAACCTGTTGCCTGTTGCCCACAGAGGACTTGAGCTGGTCTCCAAAAGAATACAAAGAGTAACGTGGGCTACACATGCGGAATTCGAAAAAGTTGCAAAGCCAGTAACTTACACATGGTTAACACACGGCAAATACCTAACACAGTCCTTCTATAAAACAGAATGAAGTTGTAGGAACTCTAGTTATTTTCTCTTCATTCAAAGGCTTGATTTCACCGATGTTTTAGTTACAAATCCTTCGTGTCCACAGACAGTTAAAGGGCCTTATTTGTTAATACCGGGTGCCCTTTTTATGTTTTTTACTCCTCCACTTATGTAATCCACACTTCAGAAAGATTAGGCCTACCACACAGTAGTCTGTCACAAACTGTGACTGATACTTTGGACCGAGGGATACTGGCATCGGACCGGGGAAACAGTTCTTTAAGACCACATTAATTTTTCATAAGTAGTATGGAGTTAGTGTTGGCTTGGGAAGCATCATTTTTTTCATCTAAAAAGGATATGAAAAAATATTTCTTACAAATGTCCATAATAATTTTTCTCCTCAGGAAATCTTTATCCCAAACGGACATTATTTATGTACACATCTGTTTCCATTTGTGAGCCCAGGGCAAGGCTCTTTGAGAAGTAGTCTCTAAATAGAGAGGAGTCCAAAAAAAGTAGTCCTAATATTCCTTAGACCCTTCAGAAAAACGGGACAGATGGCTAAAGTAAGGGGGATATTGCAATAGTTAAGTCCCTCAAATTCTTAATGTTCTTAGATAAAAGACAACCTACTGATGTCTTCCTTTTCTACCTCTAGTACAGCTTTTTAAACCTTAACTTTGTTACTGAAAAACTCACTGGATAACTACAAAAAAAAAAAAAAAAAGAAAGAAAAAAGAAAAGATGACCATTAAGTGTGTCTTATGCTAATAGTATAAAAATAAGATGTGACAATTCCTAGCTCTCTCTGTTTATTGCAAATGCACAAAATTTAGCCAGTCTTTCAAGAATTGATAAAGATGGGGTTAAGTTCTGTGGACTCTAAGCTTTGTCAGGTTCACAGCTGGCTGCCAGAGGAAGCAGAGAAGGTCGGCAAGTCAAGTGTCTAGAGCCTGGAGCTGATAGCTCTCTCGGTCCTCACTGACTTCCACACACTTGAAACAGATGTCCTGCCATTGTGCTAGGAGTCAGACAGCGACAGAGCCATGTGACCCACAGGAAGGCAATGGCCTATCTTTCTCTCACACTGAAGGGTCTAATTTTCAACAGACTCACAAGAGGATCTGTAAAAATTCACTTGTACAGAGCCATAGGTCTACACAGGTTTTAGCAGCAATCACTGTTTGCTGCAGAAATAAAAATTAGTTTAGGTGAGTTAGAAGTCAAGCACTATATTACTGAAAGGTGCGGGTGGAAAACTGCCTTTTCTGGACTGTTCTTGACCCTTCCTATTGGCCTGCAAAACAGAAAGCCCCACATGACTTACGTTCCCCATTGTGAGGAAGCTATGAGTTATGTCTGAACAGTATTAGAAGCAGGCAGGAGTCTGAGCTCGTGGGTTTTTTTTTTTTCTCCATGTTTATGAAAATGATCTTAGGATCCAATATACGACAGTAAAATAAAGTAGGATCGATGTAAAGGCTCTATAAATAGAAACTATAGGGACTAGAAGACAGAAAATACAAATGCATTTATCCACCAAGTCTGTATGCCCTGTGCTTTATCGGTAGGCGGCAGCATTGTCTGGGAGTTGGAGGCTACCTCTGTAGCAATTACCTCTTCCCGTCTGACAGATCCGCTCTGGCCAGTGTCCCTTCCTTTCATCTGCCCTCCCCCTCTCCCCAAGAGTCTCCTGAGGGTCTAAGAGTTAACAAGAGGAATCTTGCTTCCTTCAAAAGATGAGGCTGAATTTTAAAATATCCATGAAGAGCGGGAGCTGGAGGAGCTGGACCCGGAGCTGGAGCTGGGTGCTGAACCTTTGTTTTGGGAGTAAAGTGACAGATGTGACACCTCATAACAATTCCCTGACCTCCCCCCCCCCACCCAGCTCTCTTTTGGAGGCTCTGAAGCAAATTTCTAGCTGTAACTCTTCTTCAAGACCATGTCATCCTCACAAATTCTTGTTAAATTGCCATATTTGGGAATTCTGGCAAATGGGAAATTTTACAGCATACACAGAAATGACAATTTTCACAGTGAGAAAACTATTACAGAAGAGAAAGAGGAAACAGACTGCCTGTGATGAAAACTTCTAGAAATACTTAGAGAGAAAAATATTTTTAAATTTTAGTATTTTTTACTTTTCATTATGCATAGTATGTTTGCTGCCTAGGTGAAGAAGTCTAAATAATTACAAAACTGAAAATGGGGAGAATACTGACACAGAACTATGTATGCGCGACCTAAATTCAGAAATAGTGGAGAAAGGTAGCAGAAATTTAAAAGATCTGCGTCAACTTCGCTAGATTCCATAAACGTCACAATAAAGGCTAGCCTGAGGGTCAGAGGGGCCTACAAGATCTTGCGTTCTTGACACTCCAGCTCCACGAGGATCTGAAGGCAGATAGACATCCCCATGGATAGGCCCCAGCTGATTAGCTTCGTGAAGCAGAGGTCATTTTTGATTAGGAAAAAAGGAAGGGAGGAAATGGGAAGGAGAAAGGGAAGGTAAATGGAAAGAGAGAGGGAAAGGAAGTTTCTGGAATTCAGGGCCTTAGCACGCAACACATGACTGTCCCTGGCACCACCCATGAAAGTCTTATGAAAGCAGAAAAATCTTCCCAGGCAACTTTGTGGAAACCATCGCTGAAATATGCCATCCTCAAGTGACCATAACGAATGAATACATTTCAGGGCAAACAACTCAAGCAAAGAGGCTGCAGAAGAAAGAAAAGAACGCGTATCACCCCACGCATAGCTGGGAGGGAGGGGTACAGATGCGGTCCGTGAAATTAAGTGAGGGTACAGCGTAGACTTTAACGCTAGCAGCTTGTATAGACTGTCCTGGGGATGATCTGGGAGGGTTGTTTTTTAACTGGCAGCTTCTGAGAACAGCTCTCCTGGCCAAAATACACGGGGGAGGGGGACTCCCTTTCTGTGGTCATTTGAATTTGACTAAAATGCCTTCTATTCTGGCCACCAAGCTGGCCTGTGACCGAGATCTCAAAGGCAACAGCACGACAAGCCTGAAAATGTCCCGCTCAGACACACAGCTGGCACTCTCGGTGGGCACAGCCAGCGGTCACGACATTGTTTCATCCAGCATCCCATTTGTATCGGGAAAGCAGCTAAAAGCACAGCAAATACAGAGACGTGTGTCCAGGGCAACCCGTCTGCAACAGTCTTCCTATGGGTCCTTCAGGCAGTCCTGGGCTCCCAAGGCCTGAACGTTCCCCCCTCACCTCCCTGCCAAGCTATGAGACTTAGGCTAGGAGGCCCCATCTTGTGAAAGAAGGTAGAGCCGAACACTCGGTAATGCCAAGTAGAGAGAAGTTTGTATCCTAGGTAAGTGTTCTCAACTTTCACCTAGAAGGCTCCCAGAGCCCCGTTTTCAAATCCACACAGCCCAGGGGCTGGGGATTTAGCTCAGCGGCAAAGCGCCTGCCTGGCAAGCGCAAGGTCATGAGTTCTATTCCTGGTACCGGAAAAAAAACTACAAAAACAAAACAAAATCAAATCTACACAGCCTAAATAGTATTGCAGACCAGGGTAGATAGCATTTTCTTTTTAAAGACAGGGTCTTGCAGTGTAGCCCTGGCTGGCTTAAATTCACAGCGATTCTCTTGCCTCAGCTTCCCGGATATTCTATTGTATTCTTACCCTTTCTCTATACTCTTAAGCCCAACATCCCACTCCAGTCCCCCAATAAAGATATTCATGTGCCCTTTAAAGAAATCAGCAGGGCAACTTGCTGGTTGCAAGATTTTTCCCTGAAGTCTAAGGACACTACCAAGAGGGGCACAGAGAGTGCTGCCGGAGGGAGGATTCCAGGTGACCCAGATACACATAACTGGTAATGACTCAAGTCCCGCGGCCACCACAGGCAAGTGTCGAGCATGGCCTTTCAGTCTTTCCGGATTCACGTTACCCTCCTGCCTGATGCTCCAGGTTGCAGCCGCTATGTGCCATCTCCAACCCTGTGAGCCCCTGCTCCTGCACTCCCGCCTACCTCCGCACCCGCCGAGAATTCGCAGACATCAAGGAACCTGTGTGTGACTGGCTGCAAACACCTTCCCACCCTTCTTCCAGTGCCCAGAACAAGCCCACTAATGCTAATCTACCCCCTCACTTGCAGCTCAACAGCTTTTCTCCTCTAAGCCCCTGATAATGGTTTTACTAAAATCCCCTTTCGATAGAAAAAAATCCCAGCTGGACATTTCAGGCCCCAGCACAATGTACAAGTCTGCAGGTCCCTTTCCCTGCCTCACAAAGGCCTCTAATCAAGTGGAAAATGTGCTGGAGGCCAGAGGTTTGGGTCTGCAATTATTTTTTAAGGGATTACTAGAGAAGAATAGGGGGCAGCAAGGACATCCCCCATTTTGTTTTCCATTTGGCCCTGCCTTCAGACAGGGCAGGAGTGGGGTCTCACCCGCCAAGCACAAGAGCCCCACCTCTCCCTTCTCTGGGGAAGGACATCATCTTTGAACATCGTCCCTTCAGAAAGATCTAGAGGTTTGGGTGCAGTATGTAGGTCCTGCTTTGACCCCATTTAAGCCCTTCTCTATAAGACCACTCTTGAGCAGGATTCAGAGTGTGGGGAGAGCACTCGTTCATTAACCTCTAACCCCCGCTCTGTTTGCAGAGGGGAGCGTTTGAATGGTGCCCACACACTGCAGAGATTGGGAGCGTTCACTGAGGCATCTCAGGCTTTGGAGGGCAAGAGGTCACGTTTCCAACGTTGCGTTGCCAGATATATCCTTCTTCTTATACACTCTGACCCTTTCCCCTCAGCACTGAGCACAGCTCCACCATACTCCTAATTCTTCATCTCAGGGCAGGACAGATAAAAATATAAAACATTAGCCACTTTTATTAGTCTAATAGCATTTGCATTTTGAAATATACAATCCAGAAGCGAATTTGTCTATATTGTGGAAGACTTCATTCAGTGTCATCTATACATGAGTGTTCATTAAGGGAAATTGGTAATGATGAACATGTCGGTTTGGCCCTGACTTTTCATCGTTCTACTTCAGCATGAAGAGACTGCTCATCCTTCTAATCCTTGCTTGTTAGTGATGTATGCAAATACCCAGTAAAAAGGAAGTGATTACAAATTCCTGAACTCATTCTGGAATGATCAAGGATTAGACTGTTCAACCCTAAAAGTTAAAAGTCACCACAGTTCACACTAAACACCAAGCTGAGTAATAATTTTCAGGTCCTTTCTACAAACCTTCAGTCAAAAGCAAAACAAAGAAACAAAATGATAAGAACAACAACAAAAAAAAAAACAAAAACATACTTTGGTTTGTTTATATTAGTTTATCCCTTATTGATAGAGTTTGCCTGAATGATGTTTTGCTTCTCCCTCAGAAGCATACTAAACAATTTAGAACTAGACGTGCAGAAGCACAAATGTTACTTTATAACGTATTATATTTTATATTTAATACAAATATCATACTAGTAGTTTATGTTGGCTTTAATGCTGCTTTTGGTGGATTTGTAAAATCTTCTCCTATAAGGAGGAGATCACAGAATTTCCCTAAAGAAAGCAAACAATGTATGAGAAACCTAATAAGTAAAGAAAGATAGAGAGAGAGAGGATAGGAAACTAGGAGGTAGATTTTTAGAGGTAGAAAAGGGGATGAAGGTAAAGGGATTGAAAATGGACAAGATCAGTGCTATGCATCTCCCAATTTCCCAAAACAAACAGCACTACTCTGCGACACAAACTTGCACACATAAAAATAAATATTGTTTTTAAAGAAGGCAAATAGAATCCATCCTTTTTTGTTTTGGGTGCTGAGGACTGAACCCAGAGCCTCGTGTATGCTAAGCACCTGTTCTGCTACAAGTGCTGTTATAGCTGCAGGTCATCCTGGACATGGAACAGCTTCTCCAGAGCAAAAATACTCTTCACCTCAATCAGATACAGATGAACTTCTTCAGAAAGGCAATAAGACATTTATGGGCATCAAGGGACACAATGGAATCTCTCCAAAGTACAGCCTAGGGTGGCCCTGTCCCTGATCAAAGAACAAAGTCTACATACAGGGCGAATTACCCCAAGGTTTCTCTTTCAGACAAATTTCTGGAATCACTTTCTAATGCGTATCGCCACTATTTTGGTATTCATCATTATTCTTCAACTTTTCTGTCCTTTGAAGACCATGCTGAATAAAAAAGTATGGAGAAGTCATTCTTCCTACCAAATCCAGTTTGGGGAAGAGTAATACAGTAATTTGGGCTGGGCACAGGGGCACATGTTTATAATTCCAGCTTCTTAGGAAGGCTAAGGGACAAGGATCGCAACTTTGAGCCCAGTCTGGACAACTTAGTAAGATTCTGTCTCAAATTGAAAAAACTGAAAGGGCTGGGTATGTAGCTCAGCACTCTCTGAGTTCAACCCCCAGTACCACAAAAAAACCAAACCAAACCAAACCAAACCAAACCAAACCAAACCAAACCAAACCAACAACAAAACCCACATGCAAAAATTTGGAAACTATAATGTGGTACAACAGTGGCAACAGTATATCTCAGATTTTTCAAAGCCATCAAGAACTTTAGTACTTTGGAATGCAAACATCTTTTGGACTCTCATTAGATCATAAAGGCATCTACATAATTAAAAAAAAAAAAACAAAGTAAGCATAATTAGAAAAAAGAAATACCAAGTACGACAGCTGTGGTGTGTCTACGGGTAGAAGGCTTGCCTAGCAGTGTAAGTAAGGTGTTGAGTTCTGGAAAAACAAAGCAAAACGAAGTACAAAGTATGGACTTTCAAATTTAAAGAAGTTTGGTTCAACGTCCAAAGAGAGAAATAAATTATATCTCGATGTTGAAATGTTCATTGGCTCAAACTAGTATACTTCAAACAGTTGGGAAGAGTGGATGATTCGATGAATACATGACACGTTAGCTTGCAGGCAGCACGATGTAGAGAGCCTTGCTTCTGCATGGCCGCTCCTCCATCTACTCTTCCTCCTCTCCCGATAGCCCAGGTCTACACCTGACTCCTGCACAGACCTTGAGCTGCTTCACGTGTCCAAACGATCCTGGTCACTCTTTGCCATCATTTCCAGGTGTCCTTATCATCCGCGTCACTCACCTCAGTGGCCCCCTCATGACTGTCAACCCCAATTCAGCATCCAAAGGCCCTGCTAGGAGACTCTGTGCCCCTGGCCCTACAGCTCACCCCACTCTGCCCTCCAGCTACATCTCAGGTACCTCTCCATGACCGTGGAACACCCCATGATAGATCTCTCACTGCTTTCTATTTCCTTAAGGTTGTGGTGGCAAGAGGTGTAATGAGGACCTTACAGTATCTAACCGGCGCTCTCCATGTGGAGAAGGACATTATTTGATTAGAATGCATTGAGGACATAATAATTTGTTTGTTAAAGTTTCTTAAGATAAGGCTTTATTATACATTCTGGATTAACCTTGAGTTTAAGATCCTCCTGTCTCAGCCTCCTGAATGCTGGGATTATAGGCGTGTCTTGGGTGATCCTTTAATTATTCTTGCTAAAATGTTTGGTATCTTCCCATCTGTCCTAGGCAAGTCCTTGGTTCTTGCTCAGTAAAAGGTGACTGAGTTTGGTATTTGGGGGCAGTCAGTCCTAGAGGCTGCTGGCACCTGATCACAGAATTTTGGCTCTCGTGGTTTGATGTTTTTCTTATTTTTCTTATACATCTGCAGGCTTGTAGTTCGGGGGATCTGTTCACCCTGGACAGAGCTGGAGGAGAAGTCTGACATCTCCACACCGTACTTTTTATTGTTTATTTATTTATTTACTTATTCTTTATTTTTTGCAGTGGTAGGGATCAAACCATGTGCCTCATGCATGCTAGGCAAGTGCTGTACTGCTGAGACACGGACCCAAACCCTACACCGGTTTTCAAAAAATATTTTTATAAAAGCATGCCTGCCTACTTAAGGCTGATCCTTAAAATGATCCATAATCCTTACTCTTTAAAAATCCTTGTTAGCAGCTGGGTGTGGCAGTGCTTGTCTGTAATCCCAGCTTTGGGAGGCGAAGGCAGGAAGACTGAGAGAGCACAGGCAGGACTACAGAGGGAGTTCCAGGCCAGCTGGCTACAGAGTGAGATCCTATCTCAGGAAAACAAAACAAAAACAAAAATAAAAACAACAACAAATCCATATTATCTGGGTGTGATGGCCTGCTTCTGTAGTCGTAGCAATTCTGGAGGCTGAGGCAGGAGGATGACTTGAGCCAGGAGTTATAGGCCAGTCTAACAACATAGCAAGACCCCATTTTAAAAATAAATAGATATAAATGCAAGTCTTATTAAAAAATTATCCAGGGCTGGAAGTTTAGCTCAGCAGTACAGCGCTTGCCTTGAGATGTCCTGGTAACAAAGGGGGCTGAACCCTTTCGGCCCCAACTCCACCTTTCAGAGTTCTAAGAGCAGAGAGGTGACTAATGCTTCCAACTTAGTTCCAATAGGAGACTCATTCATCCACCTCGGTTTTGTCCTCAAAGGGTCTATGAAAATCAGGCAACATTTGGAATCTCTCTCCTCGGTCTCCTGCTTAAGAGTCTCTCTGGGAAAGTTTATCCACACAGCACTGACAGTCAAGTGGCAGGGCTGATAAAGCTGGTGGGTGGCTTTATCAGTTACAGACCCAAAGCAACTTTTAAGAGCCTATAAAAATGCTGACAAATATTCCTTCTGACCGATGCTTCACAGCAGCCCTTCACCATCACGAGATTTTGCCAGTTTACTGGGGTTCCTCACTGCCTCGTTAAAATGCTGACGTTTATAAATGACTTCTAAAAAATATAAACAAGCGTGGATTCAAGGCTATCTTTCCCTTGGTCAGTATTTATTCGGCAGCAGCTACAGGCTGAATCCTGAGTCCTCTGAGAAGGGCTGGGGCTACAGAGGAACACTGGACACCTTCCCCATGGAGCCTGCTTTCAGGAGCGGAACAGAAAGCAGTGGGCTCACTCCGGGAGCTGCTCCCAGGCTGGAGTCTGCAATCTGGATGTACCCATGGGAGCAAGCATGGGGTGTCTTAGGAGGAAAATAAGTCTGAGAATCCCGCTTTATAGCGCTTGGCTTCACACTCTTAGAGTAGGAGGGAGGCAGCCAGGGGTAGACCAAGGCAGAACACAGGGGCACATACATACATTCCATCACCGTCCCAAGCCATACCATCAGATGGTAGCAACGCCATTCTTCTATCTCCTTTCCACCTCTCCCAGGTCGCCCTGGAGGTCAGTTTCCATCTGATTTCACTGGTATAAAAATACCGAGGAATGAGGAGCTACCTCAGCATGCAGTGATCCCTGCTGCCCACCACTCTCCACGCTGTCACTGGAATCGCCACCCTGCTGAGGTCACCCCGGTCACTTTACCCTGCCTAGGCCTTGCCGGTGCACCACCAGCTGAAGAAAGCCTGCACGGTAAAGCGCTTGCCCTCCACTAGCACACAGGGCGTGGGTTCTATCCTCAGTACCACAAGAAAATGAAAAAAGAAAATATCCTCCAAGGGAGGGAGGCCATGCCAAGCCAGGCCCTTGATTTCGATAACTGTTCAAAAATTACTTCCTGTATTGTCTCCAGTAATTGTTTTATTCGATAAATAGTTTGAAAGCAGAAAAGGCAAGAGATTTAAGGTTTCCTCCTGCTGTTCGAGGCTAGTTTAATGTAAACAGATAAAAAACCTGTTGTGCTATACGGAGCCACTGCACACAATTTGTCCCATGCAGCTCAGCATGGACACAAACACACATGCCTCACAAACAAGGCGAGTTCCTCTGACAGGACTCTCCACTGAAGACCCTGTCCAGGGAGAGTTTTCAGAGTCCAAGCCTGCACAGCACTTTGCACTTACTCCCCGGAAACCACACACAGATATTTCCCTAAAGACGCTGTCCGGGAGCCAGTAACCCTTACACTTCCTCCCACTCCGTCCCTGGGCAGCTTTCCTACCAAGAAACCACCAGGCACCTTTGGGAGCCCCCACAACTGTCAGCTGCAGGTCCCCCCACAAAGCCGGGACAGAAGCAAATAGCAACCACGAGCAGCAAGGGTCAGAAGGTGCTCGGAGGCCAAGAGGTGGATCCGATCCCAGAGTGCTGCAAGAGATTCAGATGGGCCCCCTCCTGCTGGAGGGGGAGCAGAGGCCACCAGTACTGTATTGCCACTGATCAATGAGGAGGAGGGGCCCCGAGTGACACAGTGTTCACGTGGATTCCAAGTGCCACTAACCCCAGGCACGCACCAAGATCTATTCAGGACCAAGCAGATAGATAGATGAGATGTTAAACATTTTCTTTTTGCTCCCTTCTTCACTGCCTTCTCCAGGGAAGTCCAACCACTTTAATCTTAAAGTGAAATAAAGAAACCCCAGTGAGAAAAGGAGAATAACCCCGTGGGAGAGCTTGCTTTTTATTTTAATAAAAGTTTTTTCTCTCTGGGGGTTTTGTTTATCCGTCCATATATGTCCACAGAAAAATATTATTCTTAGAGTCCAGAGTCTGTTCGTGTGTTTGTACAGACTTTGAACGCCAAATGAAAGCCGAGCAGAGAGGCTTGGAGACCGTTGTGTTTAGATGATGCATTTAGATCTTTCCCATCTAGTTATCTCAGGAGCAACTTGTTTATTCAGTACTGGCCAAAAAGTACTTTCGAAATACACGATTCAGCTCCTCAAGAGACAACTCACGGTGCAAAAAGGGAACTTCTCCAATGCTCACCTACCAAAGTCTTTCCAACATCAGGGCAAGGGGCACACTACACTAAAATGACCATCAGGACACCAGGGTCTGGGGCCAGACTAAGTCTCCAGAGTAAAACAAGCTTCTGCTGACTGTGCGCTGTCCCAACCTTGTTCCCAAAGCCTTCTGTCCACATCCAACTGTTCAAGTCGGCAAGAGGAAGGACTGCCAAGCTCCACGCTTTGCTGTCACTGTTGTTTTAATTCCCAACGCTCTGAGATCGCTGAAACCCTGAACCTCAGACTCTTCAAAAGAAGGTTCTGAGAAAATCCTTGTGCTACCCAGCTGGGTGGCCTACACTCACTCTCTGTCCCTCTCTCCGCAGGTGCCTCCCCTGCCACCAGCCTTCCCTTCGCTTCTTGTCTCATGACTGATTCTCCAGGTGTGATCTTTGGATGGTCCACAAGCAAACCACCTGAGTGCTTGCAAAGAAGTGTTTTTTTAGGGGTCAGTGTTCACAACCTCCCTATTCTATTTCTTCCTAAAAATGCAATCAGGTCACACTGCTATCTTGCTTTAAAACCTCCACTAGCTTCCTGTTTCACAAACACAAACTCCCAAGCCCTCAGGACAGGAGTATCGGCTGCCAGAAGTCCCCAGTAGGCTTGAGCTTTATTTCCTGCCTCCTAAATTCCAGCCTTTTATTCTTGTCACAGGCAACCATTACACTCTTCTATGCCCCTGTATGCTGTACCCCTCACCTAGAATATCCTTCCCTCCCTGTACGACTGGGAAATTCTTCCTTAACCTTCCAGCCAAGCTCCAGTGAACTCTGTAAAACCGATCAGCGCTTCTTCCTCTGAGACCCCACATACTGTGTGAGGCTCAGTACTATCTTAGCATTTTTGTTGCTACGTTGTAACATCTTCTTTGCATTCTCCTCTCTCCCTAAAATATCCCTAATCATGGACGGCTGGGTGGCACTCAGCTGACAAGTATGACAGTACAGGGTGAGTTTCTGCCAGAAGCACAGCTCTGAGGCAGGGGTTAAGGAGAGAGCACTGAATAAACCTTCCTTCCAGCTGAAGTTCACAAGGTTTACCACCTCCTTTCAGATGTTCTCTCTCTCTCCCCCCTCTCTCTCTCTCTCTCTCTCCTTTCTCTCTCTCTCTCTCTCTCTCTCCCACTCTGTCTCACGAAATTCTATGCAAATACAGAGTGTATTAGTCTAGTTTCTGTTGCTATAACAAAACAACTGAAGCCATATAATGCATAGAGAGAAAAGGCTTATCTACTTCATGGTTCTGGGAGTTCAAGGCGTGGTGCTGCCTTTTGCTGGGCTCTGGAAAGGGCCTCATGGCAGATGGCAATGCAGGTGTTGAAGAGGTCACACGACAAAAAAGCCAGAAAGAGAGTGAGGCACCAGGCCTGCACATTTTTATAACAACTCTATCACGCCAGCATTCATCCCTTCTGAGAGTGGCACCCCATGACCTAGGCCCCACCTCTTAAGGGCTCCACCACCTTTCAACATCGCCACCCAAGAGACTGGTCTTCTAGAACATGAGCTTGTGGGCACACGCAAGCCATAGCACAACGAGCCCTCAGTGTCTGTCCCCCTCCTCATCCTCTCCCTGCCTCATCATCACAGCCCTAAATTTCTGATTCTGACACAGTTTCCAAGAATGATTTTTCTAATGGACAAATATGATTCTATCACTTCTCTGATCACAATTCTCCAGCTTGCCTCTAGGGTAAAATCTAAGTGCTGCACACTGTCTCCAGGTCTCTCTGCCCTGTTCTCTTCATGGCTCCTGTCCCCTCCCTGCTGAGGCGCTGGCAGGGATGGCGTACCTCTCTGGGCAGGGGGATGGACCCCTGGGCTTGCTGGTTCAGTGCAAGAGACTTGTTGATGGGCCATATGGGCTTAAGCCCTAACGACAATTGCGGGTGCCTGGTACATAGTATTTATAACCAAAAAGCATTATATTTTAATGCAATGAGTAGTGTTTTGATGAAGTCAAACTGTTCTTCTGTTGGGAGAGGCACATTATTTCCATTAAAATATAACCTGCTTCCAACTGCAAATGTGTAGGAGGAACTTTTGGGGGTAGAAGAAATGCTCTGTATCTTGATTGTGGTGGTTGATTTCATGGGGATTGCTAAGGTTTGTTCTCTCCACAACCTACAGTGAATTAGTACCAATGAATGGTATTGAGAAGTAATACAATCTTTGTCTTTTCCAGTACCAGGGATCAATGCACAGACTTTGTGCATGCTAGGCAAATGGTCTACCACTGAGCTACAAACCTAGCCAACAATCTTTTTTTGAGACAGGGTCTCACTGTGTAGCCTAAGTTGCCTCCGTCTTTTGAGTGCTGAGATTATAGGTACATGCCACCATGCCTGGCCCAACAATCTTTTAATTGATGCATGTAGACCACTGATACTTAAAGAGATTACTGATGTAATGAATTAATAGCTACTATATTTAGCTATTTTATTCTTTTAAATTGTCATCCTAGAGTTTACAATATACATTTTGCAGCTAACCCAACCCACCTTCAAATAATACTTGATTCATAGACAGTATGAGTACCTTACAATAACAAGAATTCTAATTCTCTCTCTTGTACAATCACTGCCATTCCTTTAGTTTATACATAAGCATATATACATGTAAGCATCAAATACTTTGCTGCTATTATTTTGAACAAACTATCATCTATTAGATCACTTATGAATTTTAAAAAGCTTTTATTTTTCCTTTAACTTGTTTTTTTTCTAATGCTCTCACTTTTATATATTTCCAGATTTCTGATCTGTATCATTTTTCTCCTTTCTAAAGAACAACTTTTAACCTGTCCTGCAAGGCAAGTTTACTAGCAAGAAATTTCCTCAATTTTTGTTTGTCCTTCACTTCCAAAGGATAATTTTACAGGGCCTGGAATTCTAGATAAATGGATTGTTTTTTTTTCTCTCAACCCTTTAAATCTTTTACTCTACTCTCTTCTTGCTTGTATAGTTTCTGAGAAGAAGTCAGACCTTGTTCCTCTGTAGGGAAGGTACTATTTTTTTAGCCTGGCTTCTTTCAAGACTTTTTCTTTGAGTTCCTGTAGTTTAAATATGGTATTTAAGTGTAGCTTTTTGGCTTTTATTCTCCTGAGCTTCCTGGATCTGTGGCTTGATGTCTGACATTTATTTAGAGAAGTTCTCAACCATCATTTTGAATTTTTTTTCTACTTCCTTTCTTTCTTCTCCTCTGATATTCTCACTATCATTATTATACCTTTTGTATAACTACAACTGTCTCACAATTATTGGATATCCCATTGTTTCCCACCCCCAACCCCACTCCAAGTCTTGTTTTTCCCTGTTTTTTAGTTTTGGAGGTCTCTATTAGTATAATATATCCTTAAGTTCAGAAATTCATTCATCAACCCTATCATCAACCAGTAGGCTCATCAAAGGCATTCTTCATTTCTGTTACAGAGTTTTTTTTTTATCTCTAGCACTTCTTTCCTTAGAATTTACACGTCTCTGCTTATATTACCCATCTGTTTTCGCATGCTATCTACTTTATCCATGAGAGCCCTTTGCATATAGGAATCATAGTTGTTCTAAATTCCTGGTCTGATAATCCAACATCCCTGCATTTTCTGAGTCTTACTGTGATGTTTATTCTGTCTCTTCAAGTTGTATTTTTGCCTTTTAGTATCCTTTATAACTTATTCTTGAAAAAAATTCTGATCACAATTCTCCAACTGGGCATGATTGGTGTCTTAGTCCATTTTCCATTCCTATAACAGAATATTTGACAACGGGTAATTTATAGGGAACAGGTTTATTTTGGCTCACTGTTCTGGAGGCTGAGACATCCAAGATTGGGTGGCCAAATATAGTGAAGACATTGTGCTGCTTCAACTCATGGTGAAAAGCAGAAGAGCAAGAGGGAATGTGTAGAAGAGACAGAACAGGAAGGGAGGACTTGCTGTATAATAACCTGCTCCTTTTTTTTTTTTTTTTTTTTTGGTCTTTTTGAGACAGGGATTCACCATGTGGTTGAGGCTAGTCTTGAACTCACTTTGTAGCCCAGGCTGGCCTCAAACTCACAGTGATCCTCCTCTGCCTCAGCCTTATGAGTGCTGGGATTACAGGTGTGCACCACCAATAACCTGCTCTTGAGGTAACTAATCTAGTCGCATTATACTCCCACTACAGTGAGAACTCACCTATGGAGAAAGGCGTTAGTCCATTCACAAGGCTCCACCTCATGACCCAAACATCTCCCATAAGGCCCCACCTCCCAAAAGGGCCACACCGAGGAACTAAAGTTCCAATACATGAACTTTTGGGGGACACATCCAAACCATAATTGGGTAAAAGGAGGAGCTACAAATGGGCCTTTGGAATACAGTGATGAGGTCTTGGAGGAGGGAAGGCATTCCTGTTATGGGTTATATCCAGGTGTCCCCCACCAAAGCCTCACATGCTCAGGCTGGGGTTTGGGGAGTGACTGGATCATGGGGTGTGATACTCACCAGTGTATTAGTCCACTGATGAGTTTATCAGCACATGTGATTTGGGAGGTGAAGCCTAGTTAGAGGAGGTCACTGGGGGCATGACCTGGAAGAGTGTATCTCCTTGTTTTCTCTTTTTTGCTTCCTGTTGCCCTGCCATGGACTGTTTCTCCTCTGCTGTGCCCCTCTGCCATGCTACCCTGCCTTGAAGCCAGCTGTCTATGCACTGACCCTCTACACACTGTGAGCCAAATAAACCTTCCCCTCCTTTAATTTGTTGGTGTTAGGTTTTGTGTCTAGGCAAAGAGAAAGTAACTAAGACACATTCTATAGTCCTATGATTAGGTCTCACTGTTTTAATGATCCTGTGTTCCAGGACTGTGGATTTTACTTGTAATTTTCAGCCCCACCCTAAGGAGGGACAGAATAGCTGGAGTGGGCTAGAGTTGGGTATTTCCTTTTTTCCAGGTCAGTTAGGCTTTGATAAAAACCCCAGCAGAGGGCCAGGGGTATAGCTCAGTGGCATGGTGCCTGTCTGGCAAGTGCAAGATCCTGAGTTCAATTCCTGGTACAAAAAAAGAAATAAAACAAAACAACAACAACAAAAAACCCCAGCAGATGGTTAGGGGTATAGACCAGTGGTAGAGCACTTGCCTAATACATGCAAGGGCCTGGGCTCCATTCCCAGCACCAAAAGACAGACAAAGAAAGACACAGAAAAGAACGGCAAAGCAAAGCCAGAGGAGCACCAAGACAGCAGAGTGATAAGCAGCAGAGAAAGAGCCTCTCTGAGAGCTGCCATCCAGATGCTGGAATATAACAATGTGAGGAAGACATGAAGGAGGGAAGTGGGTCCCGTGAAACCAAGAACGATATGAAGTGCAAATTGAAGCCCATGGACAGGGTGAAGAAAGAAACTTCAATGAAGAAGAGGTAACCAGCAATGCCTTCTCCCTCACATGGGACTCACTGCAGGAGAGAAGTGATTCAAATTTGTGGACACATGGTGACTGCTGGCAACTCCAGAGACCTCCATGGAGAGATGCAGCAGTGGAGGGGAGCAGTGGACATGAGAGACTGTGCCAGCTGGTAATGAGTGCTGAGGGCTCAGTCACCCCACACAAGAGAATGACTGGCC
>NW_004955454.1:4107726-4111458 GCF_000276665.1 Chinchilla lanigera | reverse complement strand
TCCAGCTTTACTTCTAATCTCTTCCTCTTCTTCTATGTCTCTATTTTCTCCCTAAGCCTTTTAAATTTTAACCAATGAGGGAAAATTGACATATTAAGGATTTATATACTGCATATAATTTTCTGATTTTTATTTTGTTATATAACCATAAATCTAGTTCATATGGTTAAAGGTGGAAAATTCATGGTTTCCTCAGTTTGTCATTTTCTAGGCTGTGTTTGATGCTACTGTCATTACTGATTGTACCATTTTAGCCAAAAGTAACATAACTGTTCTAAACAGCTGTTCTTCCTGGTATGCCAAGACAGATTGATTAAGGGTCATAGAAAACACTGTGGCATGGTGCTAAAGAAACAGGAGCCAGGTAAAGCGGGTAGCAACTTCTCATCCCCAACAACTTGTAGAAGTAGGATCTAGCAACAGACTCAAAATCCAAAAACCAGTGCCTGGAAGATACCTTGGAGAAGTCATCATTTCTTAAGGGTTCTAAATATTATCAATAAAGCAACCCACCATAGGCAACTTATAACCATCACCCAGGAGTTAAACTAAAAAAAAAAAAGAAAAGAAAGAAAAGAAAAAATGTGAAGACACTTTAACAAGATGCAACTCCAGACATCCAGTTCACCAAAGGCAAACCCAGGGGGCAGTAAAGTGGGATAACCCGAAAGCCAACCACCTGGCCTCTCTGAAGTGGTAACAACAAAACAATTGAATGAAGCTCTAGAAAAAAAATTCAATTCGGAATTATTTTTTCGGTTACTTGCGGGGTTGTTTCCCCCATTGAAACCCTTGTTTGGCACTTTTCAGGCGGTTCCGGTTAAAAAAAAAATAGAGAAGCTTAAGAAAATTATGGAAGCCAATGAATGCTCAGCATTTGATCCTTATAGATCAAATGGAATCCATAAGGCAGATTCAATCAGATATCCAGGAGAATAAAAATTCCATTGAAGGGGCTGGGGATTTAGCTCAGCAGCAAAGTGCCTGCCTGGAAAGCACAAGGTCGTAAGTTCGATTCCTGGTACCGGAAGAAAAACAAACAAACAAACAAACAAACAAAAATTCCATGAAAATATCTGCAGCAGATTAAGCCAATGTGAGGACAGGATCTCAGATATAAAAGACAGGCTTGCAATTAGCAACCATGAAAAGAAAAATTTCTTAAAAATAGCAAGAGACCATGAGAAATCAATCTAGCAGCTGCTAGATGAGGCAAAGAAGAATAATTTAAGATTGATTAGAGTCAATGAAAAAGCACGAGATAGCACAAATGATATTTTAAAAAAAACTGTTCACAGATATCATGGCAGGAAGCTTCCCTGGCAAGAAAAAATAATTTGACATACAGTAGTTGAGGCATATAGAACTCCAACTAGCCATAATAAAAAAAAAAAAACTATAGCCAGGCATATCATCATCAAGATTCCAGAAATTCAACACAAGAATAGAATCTTAAAAGCTGTGAGGGAAAAGAGACAAATCACCTACAAAGGAAAGCCCATCAGAATCATAGCTGACTTCTGAGCACAAACCCTCAAGTCACGGAGAGTGTGAAGTATTTCAAGTTCTAAAGAAAAACAACCTTCAACTCAGATTGATGTACCCTGCAAAACTACCTTTTGAAACTGATGGAGAAATAAGATGCTTCCATGACAAAGAACAAGTAAGGAAATTTATGACCACCATATCAGCACTCCAAAATGTTTTGAAGAACATTGTAGAAAGAGATAATAAGGACAACTCGATGAACCCCAACAGAAGGAATCCACCAGGTGAGGCAAACAAATGGAGGGAAAAAAGGCGGGGAGTCAACAACAGGAAAATGATATGACAAGGATAAATCAATAAATATCAGTTAAAACCATCGATGTTAGTGGTCTCAGTTCACCAATCAAAAGACACAGACTGGCAGAATGGATCAAAGAGCAAGATCCAACAATATGCTTCATAAAGAAACACATTTAATTTGAAAAGAAATTCATACACTGAAAGTCAAAGGATGGAAAACAATAATCCATGCAATAGGAACTCAGAAAAAAGCAGGGTTAGTTATTCTATTTGCAGACAAAGTGAATTTCAAGCCAAGACTGACTAAGAGAGATAAAGAAAGTCACTACATCCTTGTAAAGGGAACAATCCAAGAGGAAGAGATAACATAGAAGGTCACTACATTCTTGTAAAGGGAACAATCCAAGAGGAAGAGATAACAATCATATATGCAACAAATACCAGGGCACTCAACTATATAAAACAAATATTAACAGACATGAAAAATCAAATGAGCACTAATACAATTATATTAGGGGATCTCAATACTCCACTGTCACAAAAAGACAGATCAATTAGACAAAAAAATTCAGTAGACCACATAGTAGGTCATAGAACACGCTTACATAAATGCAAAGGAACTGAAATTGTACCATGAATATTATCAAACCATAGTGCAATGAAATAGGAAATCAATGGCAAAAGAAACCACAAGAACTTCATAAACACATGGGAATTAAATAGCACCTTCCTGAACAACAAATGGATCACAGATGAAGTTAAAGAAGAAATTAGACAGTTTCTACAATTAAATGATAATGACAATACAACACACTGGAACTTATGGGACACAATGAAAGCAGTCCTAAGAGGGAAATTTACAGCAGTGAATACCCATATCAAGAAAACAGAGCAAGTGCAAATAGCAACTTAATGGTGAACCTCAAACTTCTAAGAAAAGAAAAGCAGGATAAGCTAAAAACTCATATGAGGGAAGAAATTATAAAGATCAAAGCAGAAATTTGGAGAAGAACATTGGAGACTAAGAAAACAATACAAAGAATCAATGAATTGAACAGTTGTTTCTCTGAAAGATTAAATAACGTTGACAAACACTTATCCAATCTTATCCAAAAAAGGCAAAAAGACTCAAATCCACACAATCAGGAATGAAAAGGGTGAAATCACAACAGACACTACAGAAATCCAGAAGATCACCTATACCTACTTCAAGAACTTATATTCTAATAAGACGGAAAATGCACAAGAAATGGACAGATTCCTAGATATATATGAATTATCAAAGCTGAATCAAGAATATATAAAAAACCTAAATAAACCAATATCAATCAACAAAATCAAAGATGTAATAAAATCCCACCAATAAAGAAAAGCCCAGGCCCTGACAGACTCACTGTTGAATTCTACAAGAAATTTAGAAGAGACCTAATACCACTACTTCTCAAATTCTTTATGAAATTGAAAGGGAAGCAATACTCTCAAAATCATTCCTACAAGCCTAACCCTTATACCAAAAATCAGAGAAGGACCCAACTGAGAAAGAGAATTACAGGCCAATCTCTCTAATAAACATAGTTGCAAAAATTCTCAATAAGATACTGGCAAACAGAATGCAGCAGATCATCAAGAAGATTATACACCATGACCAAGTTGGATTCATCCCAGGGATGCAGGGATGGTTCAACATATGTAAATCAATAGACATAATATACCATATTAACAGAGTCAAGGACAAAAACCATATATTCATCTCAACAGATGCAGAAAAAGCTTTTGACAAAGTCCAGAACTCATTCATGATAACAATCCTACAGAAAATTGGAATAGATGGTCCTTTATCTCAATCTAATAAAAGTCATCTATGACAAACCACCAGCCAGTATCATACTAAATGGACAAAAACTGAAAGCTTTCACGCTAAAATCAGGAACAAGACAAGGATGT
>NW_004955454.1:4078085-4105506 GCF_000276665.1 Chinchilla lanigera | reverse complement strand
TTTTGGTTTTGGTTTTTCTCCGGTACCGGGAACCGAACTCACGACCTTGCGCTTGCCAGGCAGGCGCTTTTGCCGCTGAGCTAAATCCCCAGCCCCCTCAAAATAGTTCCTTTTCCCCGGCCCCTGCCAAAAGTGTGAGGGGATTTTTCTCCATTATTCACTATAAGAACTTGGGGGAGCTCCAGAAGGTAAACTGAAGAGCCGGTGCGCCCTGGAGTTTTTAACCCAGACTCATCCACTTTGAGCATCCAGCAATTTGTCAATTACAGTTCTGGCTTCCTACACAGCCCTGGTCGCCTCAGAGGCTGCCGCTCAGGGTGTCTGTTCCAGTTAAATCGGCATGTTCTGCATTTGCTTGTCAACTTCTACAATTTTGACGACTGCGGTTTCCCTGTACCCATTTCTCTCATGAATCTAAGAAGAGTTGCCGCTCTTCCATTTGCTCAGGTTGGTACTTGGGAGAACGGAGCTGTGCTCAAGCTCCTTACATGCTGGTCAGGGAACGAGAAGGGAGGTGTGTGTGTGTGTGTGTGTGTGTGTGTGCATGTGTGTGTGTGTACATGCGTGAGAAATAGTGGTATATATATATACACACACATACATTATTCAGAAAGCAAAATATGGTTACACAGTGATAGCTGGACACACAAGGAATTCACAACTCCCCAAAGAAAACACATCTGGATGACCTACTTAGTGATTTCCCCCAGGAGACACAGAAATGTCTCTGTATTTCATTCCCTGCCCCTTCCCTGAAACAATTTCAATCACTAGATAAATCATTATCACTCATTAATAATGTTTACTGAGTGCCCAGATGTAAAAGAAATTACTATACATTCCACGGATGCACTTCCTTCCCCAGGGGGTTTCTTTCCATTTTAATGCAAACAATATAGAATGTTTATGTCTTCCTTTTACGGGTTGTGTTTGGGTTTGCTGTTGTTCTTTCTTTTGTCTCTCTCTCCCTGGTCCAAAAGAGTAGTCTCCTGATTTTGTAAACTAAGTTGGGTCATTTCACTTCCAAGATACGCAAGGAAATGGAGCAGAAGCAGATGACACGGAATGAGCAGCACTCTCATCCTCTTTGGGATGAGAAAGTATTCCTGGAGGTGAGTTCATCAGTCTGGACTCTCGAGAGGAGGGACACCTTCAGCCAGAATCAAAGAAATCTCTGGGATTGAGAGAGCACCAGTCCAGAAGAGGCCAACCCAGCGGAGTGTGGTAGCTTAAGCCTGCAATACCTGTTACTCAGGAGGCTGAAGCAGGAAGGTCCTAAGTTCAAGGACAGCCTGAGAAACTTAGTGAGGCTTTGTCTCAAAATAAAAAGGGTAAGGGATGAAGCTCCAAGCTCCACGGTAGAGCGCTTGCTTAGTATTCATGAGTCCCTGGTTTCAATCTCCAGTAACACACACACACACACACACACACACACAGCCAAACTGATGACAAACCAATGTTGTCAAATTCTTTATTTTTACTGCATCAGAATCACCTCACTCATGTGATGGGCTAATATTCTTTCAGGTCCTATTTCATAGCCACAAAAACTGAATTCCTCACTCTGCAGCTTATGAAGTCTAGACAGGTAGGCTCTGATTTTTCTCTTCTAAAACCCTCTACCAGGCTGGTTAGAACTTTGTCTCTTGCGATTGTTCTGAGAACTGCTGTCTACATCCAGGCTAAGGACTCAGCTGAGAAGAACCCTCTGTCCACTCTCTGCCCAGGGGCCCTCTGGCTTGTACCCTCCTCTGTAGGTCCTCATGAGTGTCCCTATGCCTGCCATACATGCCCAGCCTGGCTAACTTGATCTTTTCCTGTATGTAGTCTCCTGAAAACATGAGCAGACCACCCAGAAGTGTAGGCAACGGGGTGTGCAGACCTTATAGTGAATCACAAAGGCTTAAGGATAGTTATTATCTAACCCAGTGGTTTTCTTTTTCTTTTAGAAATGGAACTAGGAACTAGGGAGGTAGCTCAGTGGTAGAGTTTGCCTTTCATGAGCCAAGCTCTGGGATCCATTCCCAGCATTACAAAAATAAAAACGAAGTGAAACTCTGTTCTTCCACTAAAATCATTTGTATACACACCCATGCACACACACACACACACACACACACACACACCCCAAAATATCTATGTAGCTGAATACTGGGGAGGGCTAGGGCTTGCACTGGTCCCTAAGAAAGGACTGTCTCAAAGACCATACCAGGCCCAAGTCTTTGCTGCATATAGGAGGACATGGGAGGAGACAGTGGTCAGGTACCCCACCCCTAGTTATAGGGCTGAGGACAATCCAACTTCCTGGTGCCTCACCCTTCACTCTCTTTGCTATAACTCTGTCCCTGAAAATCTGTTCAGAGCTCATGGGACTACATGTGGCAATGATAAGCCACAAAAATGACTGACTCAATGCTTTCATTAAACATTGCCCCCATCCATTTCCTGAGAAAGAGAGGTTTTAGCTCTTTGTGCTACATTAACTCCAATCAGTAAATTCTGAATTCCTCTTGGCAGAAGTAATATAGCTCAGAGCCAATTAAACACGTATCACTACAATGAAAAAAAGTTTTTTTATTCAAACCCAGCTTATGGTTTCCAGTGAGAGTCAACTCACCAGAGTTTATATACTATGAAAGAATCTGGTGTTGAGGCCCTTAATAAGACAATGGAGCCTATTCTATATGTATTAGTCTCATGTTGGTAAGCATTTTTAATAATTTATGGAGCAGTTGGCTTCCAAGTTGCTCACCATGTAAGTGGCTGCATTTTACAAAATGGAACACAATATCTCAGGACCCCTAGGCATTCATCCCCACACCCCAGGGTAGGTGGAATATGAGATGCAATTTGCTGTTCTGCACAGGGATCAGGGAAAGACCAATGAGCGTATTCTAGGTCTGGACCCTGGGCTCACCAAGGCCTCAGGGCAGTCCTCTGGAGGACCTCACTGGTCCCAGCTTTGTCTCTCAGGAGTCCTGGGTTACTTACAAGTCCTTATTAAGGTAATTTCGTTGAAGGCTGTTTAAAAGAAGGGAAGACGGGGAAAACTTTGAAGGAAGTAAATGCAAAATTCAGGGGTAGGGTGGAAACAGACCAAGAGGGGTGTCCAGTCAGGATGCAACATCTTTCTGAAAGCACCTGTGTGCAGGATCCCTACACCACTGCCTTGGGGGAGAGGTGATATCATCATTTCATAATGATTGATCAAGGAAGCAACAGCCGCAAGGAATGAGGAAACCATCTATATGGAGTATAAATTCAAGGCCAGGATCCAAGTAAAACATCAAATTGGAAAGAAAAAAAAACAGAAACATTTCAGATGTCAAAAGCCGCAACCCAGTCTGTGGGATCTGGCCATTCAGGTCTCCTCTCACGCCTGACAGCTAGAGTAAGAGCCCTGTCATTTCTTAAGGACTGGGCTGCTGGAGGGCATTGCCTCTGGTGTGATGGAAGCCACTTGCCATACAAGTCATATGGACAGGGGACCAGGTTCGTGGGGCCAGCTCACACCCCCGCCCAGCTCTCTCAATGATTAGCTTGGATTCAGTTCACACCAGGACATTCCCTGAACCCTGCTTGCCCTGGGGCTGGCACTTGTGCCCTGCAAAAGGAGGGGAATTTTAACAGCACTGAAAAAAACAAAGAGGATGAAATATATGTAAAGCTTTCGATGGTTCTGAGTCACACACATATAAGTATGCCCATGATAAAAGCACTGAATGTTCTATAACATACACAATAAAAATGTCAACAGAACAACCTTTCATATTTCCTCACAGAGCAGCAAGACTAAGTCAGAGTTGAGAACCAAACTGAAGCTTCTAAACATCTGGGACTTTTAAATACCTTTACACCACATATTGTTTTGGAAGGAACTATAGCTTTCTGAAGAGAATCATGTACAAGGCACATACATTCTTATGCATTTATTCTTCTCTTCATAGGAAGAGCACCATGGATCAGAACTCAGTTCTGTGCACAGGGGGTGTAGCTCAGTGGTAGAGCACTTGCCTAGCATGCATGAGGCCCTGGGTTCAATCCTAGCATTGCAAAACAAAAGGAACAAAAAGGATCTACAATTCATTTATGTCAAAGATTTGCTGCATGACATTGAGCAAATTAATTCATCTCTGAAATGAGACTATGATAACCTACTTCATAGGGTCCTGGTTGGCATAAATGAAATGAGATGATGTAAGTCAAGCATCTACAGCAGTGCCTGGTACATAGAGGCTGCTTTGTTCATCCAACCAACATTCACAAAGCTCCTCACTATCTGTCCACACTGTGCCATGTGCCAGAAATAAAGTTAACAAAGACAAGTTTGGGCCCTGCCTATGTGGAGCTTTCAGTACGCACACCAGCCTCACCGCTGTGTAGCAGCACACACCAGGACCTGCTTGCCTAGACTGAGGTACACTGAGGGCTCTGCATCAGTCACAAACATACACACGGTACAGATTGTTCCTCAACCGTTAAATCTAACTGAAAAACCAAGAGAACCCCACAGACGGATGGCTCAGCCACTAGCCATGTGATTGTGGGGAAACCATCTAACAATTTTGGTCCTTACTTTCTCCACAGTGAAACAAGGAACTTGAATGGAATTAATGGCTCCCAAACTTGGCTGTGTATCAGAAATTGCATGGGGGATATTTTTAAAGTAGATTCCAGGCTGCGTATGACAGTGCAGGTCTATAATTGCATCATTCTGGGAGGCCGAGGCAGGAGGATCACAAGTTTGAGCCCAGCCTAGGCAACTTTTTGACTTAGTGAGACCCTGTCTCAAAATAAAAAATGGGCTGGAGAAGTAGGTCAGTGGAAAGGCCCTGGGATGAATCTCTAATACCAAAAAACAAAGTAGGTTTCAAGGTCCTACCCTGGACTCACTCAGAGAATCTCTAAGTGTAGGGCTCTGGGATCTGTCATAATTTTTAAATGTCCTCAAGTGATCAAATGTAGATATTTTGGTCTCAGTCCATCTGTAAGATGCCTTTTTAACAAAAAAGTTCTGTGATGACAAATTGTTGTAACACAAAGCTGAAGCTAACAAATCTAATACTAACAAATGCTAGTGAGGCTGTGGGGAAAAAGGAGCCCTGCTACATTATTGGTAGGAATGTAAACCGGTACAACCACTGTCTTAGTTACTTTTCTCACTGCTGAGACAAAATACCCAACACCCAAAGTTAAAGGAGGAAAGGTTTATTTACGTCACAGTTTGTAGAGGTTTCAGCCCAAAAATGGCTGGCTCTAAGGCAGGGTGGAGTGGCAGAGGGGCAACCATTCATGGTGGTGAAAGACACCGAAAGCAACAAGAGAGGAAAAGGGAGC
Organism: Chinchilla lanigera; assembly: GCF_000276665.1. Taxonomy (NCBI): domain Eukaryota; kingdom Metazoa; phylum Chordata; class Mammalia; order Rodentia; family Chinchillidae; genus Chinchilla; species Chinchilla lanigera. Next base: position 4,100,169 of record NW_004955454.1, on the reverse strand, counting down.
AAGTCTCTTTCCATCCCTTATATTGTACGCAGGGTACCCGCCCTAAGACAGGTGCAGCACTCACACCCTTATCCCAGCATTAGACCATGAACCAATCACAAACTCTAGATTCAGCCACTTCTGAAAAGCCTGCCCCCCTGACTGTATGGGGCTTTGGAGGGACATCCAGACACAAACCGTAACAACCATTATGGAAATCAGTGTGGCAATACCTCAAAAACTAAAAATAGAAATTCACTCAACCCTGTTTCCCTTCTAGATATCTTCACGAAAGAATTAAGAAAAAAAGATGTGTTAAGTACATTTACCAACTCCCTACAAGAAATGTAATCATTATATACTGCAGACATATCTTAATAAAAAAATTTCTTTTGGTTTTTTGAGCCATAGTCTCGCCATTTTTTTTCTAAAGTTAGTAAAAATGCCACAAAAAAAGGCCCCAGCAGTCTGATGAGAGCTAGGAGAAGGCAACACTGTCTGGGACGAGGCAGCACAGAGGTGGAAAGTGAGCCAGACAGGGGCAGAATCTGAACCTACGGGGACAGAGGAAGGGAATGTTACGGAGATCAGAAGCCAGTCATTCAGGCCAACGAAAAACTGCTTGAATGGGATGATGGGCATGAAGTTGCAGGATTGAGACTAGTTCATTCATTCACTCATTCATTCAAACGCGGAATGCCTGGTGGTATTTAGTACTACTCTAAGCCCTGAGGATAGCAAGATAAAGACACACTCCTGGCTGGGGGCTTGACCAACTCGGCTATATCACCTAAACCATAACGGAAGCTGTTATGGTTTGCAAATAAAATGTCCCCCAAAAGCTTTGTGTTGAAAGCAATTATGTTCAGAGATGACTGGACCATCAGGGCTCTAACCTCATCACTGGATAAGAAACCAACCCTGGGGCCACCTTGGTCTCCAATCACCAGCCTGCAGAACCGTGAGACAACAAATTTCTCTTCAGTTGAAGCCACTATTTTGCAGCATTTAGTTGCTGCAGCCCCAGGAAACTATGCGTAAAGTAATGATGAAGGAGATACAAATCTGTCATCTGTGACAACAGGGATGAACCTAGAGGACATTATGCTAAGTGAAACAAGATAGGCACAGACAGACAAATACTGCAAGATCTCACTTACACGTGAAATCCAAAAAAGTGGAACTTGTAGAAATAGAGAGGAGGATGCTGGTTACCACAGTTGGGAGTGCGGTGAGGCTCTGGGGAGACACTGGGCCGTGGGTACAATGTTCCAGTAAGATCGGAGGAACACATTTTTCAATTAATATCTACTTAGAATGTATTTCAGAATTGCAAAAAGAATAGATTTTAAATGCACACATTACAAACAAAGTTTGTGAGGTGATAATGCTAACTTTAGAGAATGATTCTATAGTATATACTTATGTCAAAATATCACAGTGAACTCCTATATATATTCCATTATTATCTGTCAACTAAAAATAAAAATCTAAATAAAAATAATAGTGCTCCATCAAGAGAAAAGTGGAAAACAAAATGTCATAAATACATACAATGGAGTATTATTCAGGCTTAAAATGAAGGAAATTTTGACACATGCTACAATTTTGATGCATGCTACATGTATGAACTTTAAGACACTAAGCTAGCCAGGCATGGTGGTATATGCCTGTAATCTCAACTACTTGGGAGGCTGAGGCAGGAGAATCACAACTCCAAGGACAACCTAGGCAATCTAGTGAGACCCTGTCTCGTGATAAAAAAATAAAAAGGGTGGGGATGTAGCCCAGTGGTAGATTCCCCTGGGTTTGATCCCTAGTACTATACATACAAATACAAAAAAAAAAATACATTATGCTATGAGAAATATGTGAGTTGCAAAACACAAATATTGTATGACTCCACTTATAAGAGGTACCTATAATAGTCAAATCCATAGAGATAGAAAGTAGAATGTGGTTCCCAAGGGCTGGGATGGAGGGAGGAAAGGGGACTTACTGTTTAATGCTAATTATAAACAACAGTGTTGATCCAGAAGACAACTTCAGTCGGGGAAGATGAAACAGTTCTGGAGCTAGACAGTGGTGACAGCTGCACCATAATGCGAAACTACCTAACGCCACAGAACTGCACACTTGACAATGGTTAAAATGGAAAATTTCACAGTGCAGGTATTCTGCCATCATTTAAAAATGCCTGTGAACCTATCAGCTAATCAGAGAAGCTGAAGATCTTGTTCCATGAGTCCCTGTCAGACATGAAGTGTCTGCAGCCCATGAATAGCTGAGTTCTTCTGCTACTAGATACAAAGCTGTGCTGAAAGGAATGAGGTACAGGTTCCACCACCCAGTCTGATAGCACCATCCGCACAAGCATCAGGGCGTGTGTGGCCTTCTTGTGACAATTCCCTTGTGTGTAACAGTATTTCACCCTGCACTTTTAGGAATTCATGATGAAACTGGTACAATGTTCCAGGCAGTTAGGAACTGATGGCCCTTACGGGGTGGAAGTGGGGGTCCCCAACTGGCTACCTCTCTCCTACTGTCACACAACAGACCAAACTCAGACTGCAACCAGGGAATCCATCTCTCTCTTCTCTCTCTTCTCCCTGCTGTCTCTGTGTCTCTCTGTCTAGCTCTCTCTCTATCTCTGTCTCTCTCTCTCTCTGACTCACTGCTGGCAATGGAACCCAGAGCTTCAACACATGTTAGGCAAGCATTCTACTACTTAGGTAGACCCCTAGGCTTTACAGTAATTTAAGTAGCCTTAGCTATTAATATCTGTCTTAATAGCTGATGTTTTAAATTTCACTTTAATACACAGAAAAGGTATGGAGAAGTAGCACTCTCTTAGTCAAGTATCAATGACAAATTCAAATAGAGACCAGCTGTTAAGCTACTATTCCATGCATGCTACATATTCTAAAGTTTTTATTACAATAAATTAGTACTGACATCTTTAAAAAGAACTCATGATTTTACATTGTTATGTGTTCATTTGCATAAATTTTAGAAAATACGAATTGGCAATGAAAAGAAACAACACTTCATTACCTAGAGAGGGTGACTTAAGAGAGAGTGTTTTTAGTTGGAAATTTTCCTAAATTCTTTTTCAGGGATCCGTCCCTTGTGTGGGAGGTTCTCAGTCTTCCCGGGTTACAGACGGCAAGTGCGATCGAGAAGGTGTGGGGAGCTTCCGCAGCAACTCGGTCTCTCAGGAGGGAAGTCAGAGCTAGAACTCTACTCTACTCCACCACCACAGCCCCCCTGACGCTCCAGTCCCTGGGATGATCAGAGTCACTGGCCACGACGGCCACAGCCACTGGCTGGAAGTACAGCTTCCCCTGCCGTGGCTCCGTTATTCAAACATTTGAGAGCTGGCCACGGCCTGACGTGGGCACTGCACAGACATCTGCGTGAGGGCCTGGTCTGACCCCGTGGGCAGGTGGACACCAAGTGGGCACTGTACCTCTGACTTCACGAGGCCTTCGCTCCATGCCTTCAAAGCCTCCCCTCCAGCCTCTCTTGCAAAGGGCCTCTCTTCCACTCCCTGCCCTTCCTCACTGTGTGCTCTACCCAAGATACTAAATCCTCCGCCTTTTGGTGGCTGTTTCCTCTGGCACATCTTTGTTCTGGTCACATCTGTTCTCCCTTCCCTTTCCCTTACATCCAGAAGAGCGTCTCCTCTCTGGTTTGTCAGTCTAATGTTTCCTCCCACCCCCCCTCAAATGCAATCTGTCCGAAGAGGCTTCTACGGACCCTTTTCCTACAGCTGCCTTGGACAAGTCAGCCTTACTAGGAGGGCACCTTCACGATGTCAAATTCACCCAGGCACAGTAACATGGAGTGGGGAGTTCTGCCTGAAACTAAAACAGTTCAAGGAATGCACACAGTCTTCCAAGAGAACTTCCATGTGCAAAAAGAGCACAGAGAACAGGACTGCCTAGGGGGGCATGAAAAGTGGTGATCCTATGGCAGACATGATGCCACAGGCTCATAGGTGCAGCAGGGCACTGCAAACAGTGGCCGGGCACGTGCAAAGGCCCACAGTGTGCCATTTCAGGCATTCCACTTGGAAAACAGCAAGTGGCTCTGCAAGGCTATGATGCCCAGTTCATCTGCCAAACATGCTAGAAATGGATAACTCAGGAAGGGCTTAGAGCACCTCACCTAGGAGCAGCAGCTCAGCCTGCTCTTGTGCTGTCCATGGCTTCCTGGTGAAGGGGACTTCGGCTAGCTGTGACCTCACTTGATTGTGTATCCAGTTATTTTTCAGTGGTGAAAGTTCACAACACTTTCCGTAGGCCCTGGTTCACAGCAGAGCTAAAGCCATGGCTTGCACATTGCTGAAGTTTCTTAAGCATTACTGCAATGGCATCGTCTCTACGGCTCCGTTAAAGCTATAATGTGACCACTGGGGCCTATTTAGGATGAATGACTCCAGGAGTCAGATTCTCAGCACTTGTGGGTTTGCTCACTTACTAAATACAGCAGTGGATCAGACCAGCAATTTGTTCTGAGAGAAGAGTTCCAAAGTAAAATATGGGAAGTCCTCCCCTCCCGAGACAGTCACACTATGTTATAAACTCTTTAAAGTTCTATGTTTTATAAAAATATGTTTAATTTGGCTGAAACAGGTATTTCTCTTTTTGAACATACAATCGCTTTTTTCACCAAATATTTGTTGCCCTTGAGAGAGAAACACATGCTGGAAGGTGCTGGGTGAGACCGTGCCCAGCCCATCTTTCAGCCATAAAATCTATTCGTGGATGGAGACAAAGTCATCAGGATGGAACTAAGAATGGAAACGTACTTGAGCGTACAGAGATACCACAGCTCACGAACTTAATTTGTTTTACGATGTTGGGGAAGATGATTGCGTTTGTGTGGCCACAGCTGTGTTTGTCACCCAATGTGGAGTTTGTGAACAGAAGCAAAACTTTGTCAAGTGCTTCTGTTTGAGAACTGAATTGTTTGCAAACAGAAGCATCCATGAACCAAGGTGTTGCTCTACTCGCGTCTATCCCAGGAACATAATGGATCTGGTCATGGGGCCCGACCCTAAGGAAGAGCACAACGATGGCGACAAAGGCTCACAGGGAGACAAAAGTACAGGCAGAAATAACACATAAGCAGGAAAAAGAAACATCCTGGCCCCACCGAACTGGGAATACTAGGAAAACCCCAGTCAGACGAAAAAGAAGGATCTAGTCAATTTGGAAAGTGAGAGAGAAAGCCATCAAAATCCCCTGGGCACCAAGAAAAGCAGGCATGGGGCTTAGGAGGTCCTAAGGAGATGGGCATAGAAACCCATTTTCTCGGGCTCCAGAAGAGAAGGAACCTCAGGTACGAGCTGCATAAGTGTAAGGAGCGTCTAGCAAGAAAGCCCAGAGCATGGTACTCATACACAATGCTGTATTATTCAGGTACAAAACTGGGTAAAATCCTGCCGTCTGCACCAACCTAGATGGAACTGGAGGACATTATGTGAAGTGAAATAAGCCAGACACAGAAAGACCAGTCCCATACTCCCATATGTGTTCTCTCTCACATATGGAAGCCAAAACAAGTCACCCTGAGCACAGAAGGGGGATGACTAAAGGTTGTGAGGATGTTGAGGGGGAGAGTAGATAAGTGGAGGCTGGACTTGAACAGTGTGCCCTGTATAAGGATATGGAACAGTTTGTACTCCACGGATGTGTACAGTTAGTGCATGTTAATAACAATAAAATAATTTAAAAGAAAGAGAAAGTGAGCACTGCGTAACCTGAAGACCAGAGGAGAGGAAGGATGAGCAGTCAGAGCTGGTCACCTGTGATCTACTACTCAGTGCGAATGATATAGGTCAGCGATGGCGAACCTTTTAGAGCATTCAGTAAAAACAAACAGCCCACAGTGGCACCCATGCCCCAGGTTCACCTCCACTGCCACAGGCTAACCCTCTACCGGTGCCGGCCTCTCCCAAGGCTCTGGGACCTTGTTCTGTATCTAGGCCCCTTTCTAAACTACCTCCAAGTTTTCCTTTGACTCTGAAATTACTACCCAATTTCTCTTTCATTGCCAAACTGCTTCAAGGAAGTTCGCTAGCATACTTGCGACTCTGTGGATAGCTTAGCTACATCAACTACGACTCCGTCCAGCTTCCCTTCCATCCAGCCCCTAGCTTAGTCATTATTAGCAGGAGTGCAGCAACCACATTTCCACTGACCAGCCCTAAGGCCACAGTTACCTCCCAGGTTTACTCAGATGACAAGATTCACAGCATCTGCCTGGGCAAGCGTCTCACTGGGCTGTTAAGCTTTCTCAGCTTCTGACTTTCAATGCCACAGTCAGCTCTGGAGGCCAAAAGGAGCTCTACCAAAGGGCGGGTCCTCACCCACCCTAACATGAACATCTCCGTCATAAAGCTTCCCCCACGTGACCGCCCACAGGCTAAGCACATGTGTGCTAAAGCCAGCTATACCAAAGGGCAAAGGGCACTGAGGCAAAGGCCCAGCGCCAGTGGCTGACACCTCTCTGGGGTGGCCCTTCAGGGTCTCCATGAACGCGCTGGGTGAATTCACCTTGGTTTATGGAAACAAAAAGTTTCCATCGTCACTATAACCATACACTCACCTTGACGGCAGGGCTCTCACAAGGCAGTGCATTGTTGGGTAGCCCCAGCTCCATTTCAGGACACCCAGTTTCCTTTCTACTCTAACAACCAAACATAGTAAAAGCTCCATTGTCTACACTTAGCTTATGGCATGGGTGTGAGCCGCACTGCCCAAGTTATCTGTCCTAAAAAGGCCTTTTATTTCTCCCCTGAAGAAAGTGCAGAGTATGTTGGAGCGAAAACAGCTCTCCACAGGAATTCATTTAATTCATTTCACCTCGTGTACCCTCCTAAATCCTGAACCTGAGGTTGTGTGTGTACGTTTCTTGCGGGGTGGCTGACAGAAAATGTGTCCGCAGGGAAACAGCCAAGGAGCAACCCCATAGGGATTAACTGCATCTGCCATGCGGAAACGCTGACAAGCCCCTGCAGTTCTGAAATGACAGCAAATTAAGAACAGAGGATTCATAGATCTCCTGAGACCACAGAAACCATCCAGTGAAAATCACATGTGAGACAGAAAGCTCAGTAAACAGGACTGCACACTAACAACCTGGGGCCAGAGAGCCCATCAGTTTAGAATCTTTTACAAAAGCCCCAAAGTGAGATGTTCCCCATTCCTTCTCCCAGGCTTACGAGTTTTTTATTCCCATTCTAATGTGGACACGTGCAAGTCACTGCTGGGCCATTCAGCTTTCTCAAATCCTCAAATTTGCAGTGTTGCAGTTGGCTCTGGAGGGCAACATGAAGGCAAAGAGGCCTCCTGTGACACGTCACATTTGTAGGACTCACTGCAGTGTCCACAGCACTCTCAGATGTGTCATTTGAGTCTTACAATACCCCAGGGAAATGGCAGCACACACATAAATGCCCAAAGAAGCCACCGCTCCTGAAAGGCCAGCATCAGCTTAAGGACACACAGCTAGTTCTTAAATTCAGATTTCTTCAAGTCAGGGCTTGTACACCTCATCTTTCATCCAAACATCTCAAAGCATTTTTACTACCACACAAATGGGCAAATGGCAGAGTGAGACGATTTGCTTGAGTCACACACATATGCAAGGCATTACCATATCACCACCTGCTCTAGGAAAATGATTCCCATAAGTACAAGGTCACTACTGGGGCAAGAACAGCCTGGCACAGGAGACCGGACTGGCCACCATGACAGACATGCCCCTGAGATGAGCATGCTCCCAGAAATGTTCTTCAGAATGTTTAACACCGTATTAACATTCACTTAGAAGTCATCTCTGATGACTTCCAATTATTTTAAGATCTTAAGAAATACAAAACCACATTCATTTCAATTCACATTTGTTCAACAGGCATACACCAAAGGTTAGGGGTACAGCATAGTGATAGGGCGCTTGCCTAGCATTTGTGAGGCACAGGTTCTACCCTCAGTAATGGGGGAAAAAAAAAGACCCATGCCATGTAGTATTCTGGGAGAAGGGAGAGGAAAATTATCAACACATAGAATGGTATTTCCATTCCAAAGAGTTCACCTGTATTTCTGGAGAACTTTCACACATCCCCCACCAAGTTTCTAAAATTGTAGAAACACAGTGGGGGCAATGCGAATGCCTGAAAGATGCTGAGCTTCACTCAAGCAATGTTCCCATGCAGTAAGCCACTGTCAGACGGGCTTGGAGGCACAAGTCACCTGTCCCAAAGGAAAGTCCCAGGCTTTTGAGCCATTGAAACCCCAATGATCAGTGAGCAATGACTTATAGTATCTTTAATGTAAGAAAACAGCACTAAATACTACAAACACATGAAGATTTACATTTGGCCAATTATGACTTGGTAAGATTTTCTGAATGTATTCAGTTTACTTCCTCTATTGAAAACTAATTCAAGATGCCCAAGAGATCAATGCTGGCTACTGTTTTCCTCTTCTTTTGCAGTAGCAGGGATCGCACCCAGGGCCCCACAGATTATTTTTTTGGTACCGGGAATCAAACTCAGGACCTTGCACTTGCCAGGCAGGAGCTGTGCTGCTGAGCTACATCCCTGGCCCTAGCTACTTAATGTTTCATGCTTTCATTTTTCGTGGCACAATGAACCAAAAGCAAGTAACCCACACAACAGAAGAAAGTTCTGGAAAATCATGTATCTGATAAACTACAAAATATTAAGAACTCTTACATCTCTATCATAAAAAGACAACCCAATTTTTAAAAATGGGCAAAACACCCAAATCAGCATTTCTTCAAAGAAGATATACAAGTAACAAATAAACACTTGAAAGTTGCTCAACATCATTAACCATTGGGATTTCTGTGTGTGTGTGTGTGTGTGTGTGTGTGTGTGTGTGTGTGTTGCTGGGGATTGAACACAGGGTCTCATGCATGCTAGGTAAGTGCTCTATCATGGAGTTACACTCCCAACCCTCATTAACCATTAGGGAAATGCAAATTAAAACCACAATGAAATACTACTTCATACCTGCTCAGGCTGCCATAATAAAATATTATTTTGTCAGGGTTCTACAAAGCAGCAGTCTGAGACCAGAAGGTAAGTCTGGTGAGTGATGGTAAGGGTAATCTTACTTTGTAGAGGGCCATCTACTCACTATGTCCTCACAGAGAAGAAAGAAATAGAGTAAGCCCTTTGGTGTCTCTGCTTATCAGGCACTAATCCCATTATGGGTGCCTAAATTAGTTCAGTTTCCATCACTATAACAAGATACTCAAGGCTGGGTAGTATATAAAGAAAAGAGGTTTACTTAGTTCATAGTTTTGGCAGCTTAAAGTCCAAGATCAGTTGACCACATCAGTTTGGCCTCTGTTGGGGTACCCCTGGCTGTCACATCATAGCAGACAATATCATAGTGAAAGCAAGTGTAAGAGGAAGAGATCTTGGGTCCCACAAAAACTCCATCGGCCTCAGATGAGGACAGTACCCCCAATGACCCAAATACCTCTCACTGGGTTCTACTTCTTAAAGGCTCTACCACTTCCTAGAATTGCCACATTAAGAACCAAGCATGCAACATATAAACCTTGAGTGACACACTGAAACCACAGCAGGGCCCCACACTGATGACCTCATTTCAGTACTGGGGATTTAACCCAGACTAGGCTTGAATCTGTGACCCTCTCACCTCAGCCTCCCAGAATGCTGGAACTCCAGGTGTGTCCCACCATACCTGGCTTTAAAAAAAGACAATTTTTATATGTAGCAAAAATATACTTCAAAAGAAATAAAATAAAGACATATTCAGATAAATGTGGACTATGAGAATTTGCTACCTGCACACCTGCACTGCAAGAAATGCTAATGGATATCCATCAGGCTGCAAACATGAGCCTGCAGAAGAGAATGAGGAGTACCTTCAAGTGTGTGAATATAAAGATTTCTTTCTTCTCATGACTTACTTAGAAGACAACTAACTAAACCAAAAACAACAACTCTATCTTTGGGATTTATAACATGTAGAAATAAAAGATACGACAACATACTAAGAGATGGGGACAGGTAAGTGGAATTATACTGCAGCACACTTATTACATCTGCAAAGTGTAGATGATAAGAGGTGCATGACGACGCTAAATAAAAAGTTAAGGATGATATGTTAGGGATGCACGCAGTTAGTCCTAATGAAACTATCATAAAGAAAAAATTATGGAAAATAAACTGCAACACAATAGATATGAACCAAACCATATAAAATTACATTAAATGATAAAATATTAACATCATTAGTAATCAGACACACTGACATCATGTCCTATGGCATGATCACAGAGGATACATTACTATGTGGTGTTCTTGCCAGAAATACATAATACAAAGCATCAGACAAGCACAAACTGAGGGAGGAACATAATAGAAATGTATTCATCAAAATAGTTAGGGTAAGTGTTATGGTTTAGATCTTAAATATACCCCAAAGGCCCACATGCTAAAGACTTGGCCACCGAGTCTTGGTCTGTGGCACTACTGGGAAGTGACAGAACCTTTAGGTGGTGGGGCCTAGTGAGAGGAAGTTAGGTCACAGGAACATGTCCTCAGAGGGGAGAGCGGGACCCTGGTCGCTTTCTCTTAGCTACCATGCTGTCCTCCCATGATATAAGAAGTCACCACAGGCCCAAAGCAATGAGGCTAACCAGCCATGGACTGAAATCTCTGAAATCACGAGCCAAAATGAACCCTTTCTCCCATTTAAGTTTACTTTCTTGGGTATTTTGGCACTGCAACAGCAAACTAACACAGTAGTAAAAAGACGAAACACTGAGGAAGTGTGACACATTGGAGGAGATTAAGAAGACATGCCAACTAAATTTAATGTACGATTCAGGATTGGATTTTAGGTGCCAGAAAATCGATGAAATGGGAGTAAGACCTACGAACTAACAATGCTGTCACAATGTTAATTTCCTGCTGAACTGTCCTATGGTTAGGTAAAATGTTAACATTAGGGGAAACTAAAGCATATGTGAGAATTTTCTACTATTACTGCAATATTTCTGCAAGTCTAAACTAATTTTTAAAATAAAATATTAGAAGTTGTGCTAAACATAAACAGACTAAACATCACAATTAAAAGACAGAGATTGTGCTATCAACCAAAATCTAGGATCAACCAAAGTGAATCAACAAACTGTGGCAATAAAAAAAGAATGAACCACTGACCCCTACCAACCACACAGATAAATCTCACAGATATTACATCAGGAAAAAGAAGCCAAACATCAACAGGGAAAAAAAAAAAAAAATTCAGGGATAATTTTACAGATGTGAAATTTTAGACTAGGTAAACCTAATCTAGAACTACACAAATCAGATCAATGTTGCTTTGAGTTGGTTGGGTAGTGGTATGTAGGGACAAGGGGGTCAAGGAAACTTTCTGGAACAGCAGAAATATCTTGTTGCCCTACATTATTTTACCTGTACACTTACAACATGTGAATTTTATTACAAGTAAGTTATAGTTTTCAATAAAGTTGATTAAACAGAAAAGGTTGGCTGGAGATGTAGCTCAGTGGTACAGCACTTGCCTGGCATGCATGCATCCCTGGGTTCCATCTTCAGCATTACAAAACCCACAAAAGGTAGCATTCTTACCACTTACCTGTGGCAACGTAAGGCGGGAGGTAAGACACAGGGCAGAGTGCAAGCAGCTTAATTAGTACTCAGTTCACACTGTAAGACTCTCTCTAGCCTTCACTGTGGAAGCAACTTCTCTCTCTTTTCCTAGAGGCCTGTCCTCTGCCCTGAACCTGAGATAACAGGATACCATCTCCCACAAAGGAAGGCTCTATAATCATGGGGTGCCTCCTCAGAATTTACCTCCATCCATGGAACAGTTAACAGTATACTTGCAGAATCTCACAAGAAAGGAGATGTTTTAGAAGCTGTCTGGTAAGATTCTGACTGGAATTACTGCTTTGGCTACAGTTTAAAAGTTGTACCTATGGAAAATGGAATGGTATTCAGGTTACTGTTGAACTGACATGTCTGTGTAGCTTATTAATCCCACGTTTAAGTATGAAAATAACACCAATTCTACACCTTCATCCCAGACAAGCTGGTGATTATGTCAACACAACTAGTTCCTGGCAACTGCACGATAGCACTTTTGATGGTTGTTTAGAAGCATAATTAGAGTGAAAATCTCCTGGGTGCTTTTTATGTGCAAATCTCCGTGTTCATTTAATGTAAGTGCTTTCAAGAGGATTCAATTCCTTCAACCTTCACAACAGTCCTTGAAGGAATTTTTTTTGCGGGGGGGTGGCGGGGCGGGCGGAGGTGTACCGGGCTTTGAAGGGTTCTAATAGACGGAGAACTGAAGTCAAGAGGGCTTGGGTGGCTTGCCCAAGGCCACCTCTGTGGTTGTCATCCAGCCAGTGAGCTTTTGGAGGCAGGACTGACCTGGCACCTGAAGCACTGAAAGACTCGGTTTCTCCTTCCCCTTCTTCTTCCTCCTCTTCTACTTTTTCTCCTCCTCTTCCTCCTTCCTATCTCCTCTTCCCTCTCTCCCCTGCTTTTTTGCAGTACTGTGGGGCCTTGTGCATGTTAAGTATGCACTCCACCACTGAGCTACAGCCCCAGCCCAGCACTGGATTTCTTAAGCACTTATAAATTATACCTCTTCTTCCATGATAAATATATATGTGCTAATATTAATGATATTTCATTAATATTTTTCTGATGCCAAGGCAGTGACATAAGAAAGTACTAAGCAGGAGGGGCAAAAAAACTTGCACTCTGGCTACAGAATGTAACTTCTTTTTGATCCTCTGGGATACTATTTCACCTCATCAGACAAGCTTCTACAAAGTTTTCAAAGGCTCTCTCCTAGAAATAAAAAAAAAAAAGACAAGTGCCAAGTATGAATCACCTCTGAGTCACCTGGGACTGTGTTTTGTTAGTGGATTTAAAGAAATCTCTGGGTCGCATTTCCATTCTGCACATCTTACAAGTAGGAATAACATTCTACAGCGGATATAAACCACTTTCAAACACACCATCTCACTGATCCTAACAACCCTGAGAGATAGGTACAGGGGTAGGAGGTTATATAGTGAATCCATTTATAAAGTAGTAAAGGGAGACTTGTAATGGTTCATTCATTTGCCCAAGATTCTTATTAAGACAGAGACAGAAATCCCAGACTTCTGATTCTCTGGAGGCCAGGGAGGCCAAGAGCCTCAGGATCCAGGGTCTTTGGGACATCTGGTCTTTGCCCAGAACTTCCTATCTCAATTTTAACTCTCAGTCAATAATGTTGAACATGAAGGCAGCATTTTAAGTATTGTAGCTGCCAAAATTAGAGCTACATTTCCACGGGAATACCAAGGAGGCACCAGGAAAGAACATCAGGTCACCTTTGTAAACAGTGATCAAGAACATTACCTTATTTCATCAAATATAAGATGCTACTGGTTATAAAATGCACATTATTTTGTATTACTAAGAAAGAAGACACCATATTGGCTTTAAGATGGACCCTGATCTCTAATATGTTAAATGTGTCTTAGAATTGATAAAATAGGGCACTTCTAGATCAGCTTTCAAAAATTAGAGATTATAACCTGCTCAGAGGTTTTCAGCTCATTCACTGGTCAGTATTATTGAACAGCAATAATGCTGAATGCTGGATTGCTTGGGGAAGGAGCACAGACAGGAACCACCCAGGAGCCCACCCCCCACCTCGGAGGTCCTTCCAGGGAAATTCCAAAAGGCTGGAGTTGCTGGGCTCTCCACAGCTCTTTGGCAAAAGTCGTTGTCATATGAGTAAATTGTCAGGTCTCATTTGTCTCTTCATCGTCAAAAACAAAACCAAATTTTAAAACACTCAGTTCTTTTTTTTTTTTTTTTTTTTTACCAAACTCTGAGTGTGTATTTGAGCATCTCTGGTGACAATTTCTCCATACTAACTTTTTTCCATGAAAAGCTGAAGGAAGCTAACACTGAGGAGTACATACTACGTTGGGATCACTGTAGTTCACAAAAATTACCACATCTAATTCTCAAAATAACCTGTAAGTAAGGAACTAGTATCCCTGTTTATGGGATAAAAAACCACAGTAGCCTGGATCAGGTCAATCTGGTTGTGAATGGCTTATTCAGTGTTCAAACCCAAGTTCACCTGGCCCCAAAGAGTAAGCCCTGTCAAGTGCACAGAACAGCAAGATGGAGGGCAAGGAGCACGGTTTTTTTTCAGTGTTGAGGTGGAATCCAAGGCCTCACACAGGCAAAGAAGTGTTCTGCCCCTGAGCCACACCCCTAACACAGCAGATTTAAAAATTTAGGAACCACCACTAAACTGAGCATGCAAGGTCATAGTCTAGCCAAATGACCACACAGTAATAACAAAACTGTTACGGACACCCATTCCTGGGTCGGTTGGGGGCCTGTTTAACCAGCAGGATGCCTGTTCATGTGCTGAGATGGCAGCAACATGATTCACCCAGGAGCAGGAGTAGAAATGCCCTTGTGGGGTGATCTGAGTGTGTCATCACACACTCCTCACCAATGCCCACTCTCAGGCAGCCGTACAGAGATAGGGCACACAGTAAACACCCCCAAAGCACTGAGGGGAAAGGGACACAAGGCAGTAGAGGCAGTTTAGAACAGTGGTCCTCCTCCAGGGGAGACTGTGTACTGTCCCCCTCTTCCAGGGGACATTTCAATAGAATGTAGAGAGATTTCTGGTGTCACCACTGGGAACAGGGTGCTATGGGCATCTAGTGGGTAGAGGCCAGGGATACCGCTGAACATCCTGCAATGCACAGAATAGCCCTTCTCAATAAAGAATTACTGGGCTCATAGTATATCTACAGTGCCCAGCTTGAGAAGCTTGGCTTTAACAACCTCAAGGAAACAGAAGTGATAAAGATGGTACACTCTCCACGTAGCTCAAGAACCGAAAAGGCAAAGTCACAGGCACTGGCTCTGTGCAGATACTACTTACCAAAACCAGACCACAGACTTACCCAGTCATTCAGCCTATGACTGTGGACCCAGTGTATGCCAGGCCCCTCGATAGCACAGAAGCTAAGACTGGTCATGGTCCTCGCCTCTGAGGAGTTACCATTCTGGTAGGTCACAGCACATAAAAGACACACACGGGCCTAGAGGTGTAGCTCAGTGGCAGTGCACGCACTTGCCTAGCATGATTGAGGCCCTGGGTTCCATCCCCAGCACTGCAGAAAACAACATGAACATGTGCCTATAAATACCTGTGCTTGTACAGGTAAGTGTAGAAAAGACTGAAAAGAATGTACAGCAAACATTATCAGTGTTATCTCTAGCAATTATCACTTTCACCTTTTCAATGAAAATATGAAGGAATTCAACAGAACAACAACAAAAAAAAACTCAATGTTTTCAGTGGCTGTCTTACCTTCATCAGTTATAAGAAAATAGGGTCACGTACCAGGGCCGCGGGGCCCCAGCTCTGTGACTGGGAAGGGAAGGAGAGGAGGGGGCCAAGAACAACAGTCCCAGGTACCTACTTCTACTGCTCAGTCTCTTCCACTCCACAGATAAAAGCCCTGCCTTTCATTCATTCAATTTCTTCAGCAAATATTTACTGAACACCCACTACATAGATAATAGACATAGATAGATAGATAGATAGATAGATAGATAGATAGATAGATAGATAGATAGATAATTGAACCCAAGAAAGGGGGCAACTCAGTGCTCCTCTCACAGATCACCTTCTGGACTTGGATGACTTCCTCTGGTTCCTGTCCTGTCTGCATTCCTGCTCTATGTGGCATCCCACAGCACTTTCACAAGGTTCTGTGCGGGATCACAAGATGCATGTGAGGTACAGGGAGGAAAAGGAAAGACCCACAGGTTCTGGCAGACTGCACGGTTGCCATTTGTGTGTGGCAGAAACTAACAGAACCAGAGCTCCTGAAGTTCGGGAGCTGCACCTTATCTATAAGAAATCTACAAGATATAGCTGTGTCTGCATCTCCAGCACCTAGGACATGCCTGAGTCAATACATAAATGATTCGATTATCAACAGAAAACCATAAGATGGCCTACTTACTAAGCAAAGGGGCTCCTCTCTAGGAAGGAACATGGTCTACGGTCACAAAGTTCATTGCCCGAAGGTCAATAGCGATAACAGAGACTTACTGAGTACCCCAGACACTGTTTACACGCTGCTCCAGCCCCAAGGAAGTAGCGGAGGACAAGACAGACATGGGGGGGCAGACATTTAAGGAGTGTGCTGATCAATACACAAGAGAGATAAAGACAGTGGTGAGAGGTCTCAGGAAACAAACAGGAGCAGAGTGCCTGGGGCGGGTGGCTACTCCAAGGACAGGGCCTCTCAGGAAGCTGAGCCCTGGAGGCAGGCGTGAGCTAGCCCAGCACAAATGGGCAGGCAAGGGCCAGCAGAGGGAGCACAGGTGCAAAGCCATGAAAAGGGCTCTGGGTGGTCACACAGCATCAAGGAGGCCAGGTCAAGACCAAGAGTGAAAAAGCAGGGCAGGGTCAGCTGGGCAGTCAGGCAGCAGGCAGGGCTGAGCAGACCAGTGTGCCAGGGCTGGGCTGTGTTTTAAGTTGCAGGGAGGTGGGAAGGTGGGGAGGGTTTTATCAAGGAAGTGTGAAAACTGCCTGTACATATCCGGAACGATACACAAGGCCTGGAAGGAGGAGGAATCTCTGGGTGTGGTTAACACCCGTTTGTGATGTCTCCATATCTGACAGCTCTGTAAGAGATGCCATTCTGTTAAGGCAGTTTAGGAGCAGGGCTGCGAGTGTAGCCCTTGGGCCCTGACAAGTAAAGGACTCAGTCCAGCCCCCTAGATGTGGCACTCAGCTCTGCGCTAGAAAAGGGCCTGTACTGGGGAAAATAGCTGGTCCTGCTTGTCACCTGGAGGTGTCTTCCTAACCAGCTGCATGGTCACTAAGAGAAGGTCTCCCCATAGCATCAAGCCTGACATCCAGGAATTTGGCAGGGCTGACTCAGTGAGATTTAAATACATGAATTAAAATATCTTTAGATGAAGGTGCATTCACATGTTAGCCACAGGGAATCCTCCTTTCCCTGCCTCACATTCCCTTCCTCTTCTCCCTCCCCACCCCTCCCTTCCCTTTTCTTCTCTTTCCGGTGGTGCTGGAGATAGAACCCAGGGCCCCGTTCCTGCTAGGCAAGTGCTCTACCCTGAGCTACACTTCAGCCTCAGCAGATTCCCGTCTTTCATAGATAGCAGGAACAGGTTACTAAAGAGCTGTAGTACAGGATACTAAAGAGCTGTAGTACAGGATACTAAAGAGCTGTAGCTGCCGGCTTTTAGACCCTCATCAATATAGCTATGAGAGAGCGCTGCAAAGCTCTGGGCACAGCCAAAGGGCTTTACAGTATATACACCACAACACACGTCTCAGCAACCACACAGGTAGGTTTCTAGTTACTGTCTTCCCATTTATAAGCAGAACTGAGGCACAGAGGTGTCAGGAGCCCTGCCCTGCAAGGTTACACAGACCCAGACAGACCGACTCAGCCTTGTCTCAACTTCCGCAGCCTTGGCTCGTCCTTGCAGCTGGTTGAGGTGTACCCCAACAGTACAATTCACAGTGCCCTCTCGCCCCCCATGCCTGTTGACTTTCTATTTGTTTTGGTTTTTTTTGGTTCTTCTCCGGTACCGGGAACCGAACTCACGACCTTGCGCTTGCCAGGCAGGCGCTTTGCCGCTGAGCTAAATCCCCAGCCCCTTGACTTTCTATTTCTACACATACATACAACATCTCCTTAAAGGTTTAATTACCGTGATTACAGGTCTCAAACTCTGAACGCTTTTCTATGAAGTATTTAATAATTCAAGATTCAAATGTTCCCAGGAGAAACTTCTCAACAGATATGAGTGAAGTATATCATCTTCCAGGTTATAGCATGAATTCAACTAGTCTTCAGCCTCTCCCAGCAATGAAAACTCCTACCACCTGGGTGTAAGAGAAATGGGTGGGTGCACTAGCATCTCCCCCATGTCATCCACTGGCTCAGGCCCAAGAAATGCTTCAACTGTACATGCAATACAGTTACAGAGCCCAAAAGCGCAGGGCTGCTGTGCGGCTTCTGACCTTTAATACTGCCTTTAACCCTCTCGAAGCCAAGAGGGCAGAGTGAGCCTCACCAGCAAACAAGATTGCTTTATTACTTTGCATGTTTCATTATTTTTTTACGTTATATGTTCCTGTATTAGGGAAGTCTAACACAGGAACATTTGCAGATAACTTGGAAGTTATCCTTGAAGGCTGCAGTTTATAAACCAAGAACTTTCTAAGCCACTGCTTTTTCTAACTCAAGCCCAGCTATGGTTTCCCAGCCCTTACTAAATCCACTTCTGACCTTTTATAAAGTACTCGGACAAGAATCACCATTTAAGAGTTTGCGTGTCTTAGCCTCAAGGAATCTATAGAGGACAGAGGACTGTAAACTGCTTAGGAGTGGACTCCAGGTGCCTCCCCCAGGAAGCAGCTCCCAGGTCACCCAGCGCTGAGACTGGGCCTTGTCATAGCCCTCAGAATGCCCGTAGACCACAGAGGCCCCTGCCACGCCACAGCCCAAAGCCAGGAGCCCAACCTGAGCCTCCAGCGTGACCACAAGCCCTGCCTGGGAACCAGCATTTGGTGAAACAGTAATTGTAATGGCAATAGGCTCCGCATCCTCCTCTCCAGCAGGAATGCACCTCTGCCTTCAGAGGCCCTGGATCAGAGCACAGGAATTTCCAAAACCTGCAAAGGCCACAGCTACGCCAATTGACAGGATGCTAGACCCGGAAGGGGCCCTCTAAGACAATCCAATCCACCGCCCTCACTTTATTAGAAAGACAACCCAGAGAAGAGAAGATACAGTGTGTGCCCCACCTCCAAAATAAAAACGAAAACAGAAAACTCAAGGAAAGACACAGTGATTCAAAGATCAGGACATGTGCCAGTTGGGTTCTTGAAAGTTTCGGGTGCAAAAAGGATTTCTGAGAAAATACCTCTGCTCCTTTAAACGCTGTACTGCTGCCAGTACCATACTGACTCAGAGGGACTCTGGTGCCAGCAGGGGCTGGGTAACGATTACAGTCACCACAGCCCCCAGAACCTTCAGCAGCAGCCCGAGTAGAGCTTTCCTGAAACTTCCATGCAGGATATCTGGAAGGGCCAGGGAAACAGTCTCCCCTCAGGACTGAGGCAGCTTCCAAACCACCCAGGAGGAAAGAGCTGGGGAGAAAACCACATGGGAGGAGAGGCAGGGAGGAGAAAGACCAACTTTAGAAAGTCTGGAAGAAGATTCATGTAGCACAAAAAGACCAAACTGCAACCACAGGGGCAAAGAAGTCAGGAAACGCTGCCACAGCAGCCTGCCTGCTGGCCAGACTGCCAGCCAGTGGGCCCAAAGGGACGAAGTTTAAATTTAGCCAGGTAAATAGAGCTGCCCAAGGGTGGGGAGGGCAAGGAAGGAGCAGAGCAATCACCTGCCCCGCAGTGTCTAGGCAGGTCTTGCTGAAGGGAAGTGTCCAGCCAGAACTGAGCTAAACAGCAGATTCATTTTGAGGGCTCTGCTACCATGTTGTTGGGGGGAGCACAGGCTGCACCTCTGGGATGGGCGAAGGATTATTTTTACTTTAACAAGTGGCTCAGTTTAAAAACGAACAAGGCTTTCATTTTTATCACAGCTGTCTCTTCCCTACCCTCTGCTGGATTTTTCTGGACTCCTGAAAAGACTTTGAAGATGTCCAGGACAAATCAGCCAAGGATGCCCTTACAAGGAGCTCCCATTTGCCCTCCCTACACATCTATCGCTATTCTTTTTTTCGTTTGTTTTTCTTCTGGTACCAGGAATCGAACCCATGACCTTGCACTTGCCAGGCAGGCACTGTGCCACTGAGCTAAATCCCCAGCCCCTACATCTATCACTGTTCTTGAGGGAGGCTTGAGGGACACCAGGGAGTTACAGAAATAACTACCATAGCACAACAAAAATTCTAAGGATTGTATTCAGGTGCAGGGCTAGAGCAAAGTGAACTGAGAACCTGTTTAGAAGATTAATGAGATAAATGACAGGCAGTTTTGAAAAGGAGCCAGGGAAAACCAAATTAGAATTTTGTGACACAAAAGTTTTTGTGGACTTACTGGTTTCTGTTTCAGAGAAGACAATCACTTCACGTAAAATGTCCCTCCACACCACAGATGCCAGGCCAGGAGCATGACCTGCCCTGGTAACACTGGCTGTGATGATCCAGAGGCCAGCAGAACTGTCCTAGAAGTAAAACTCAAAACATACCTGCCTGACTCCCTGTTCCTCCTGAAGAACAAGAACAAAAACTTGAAAAAAACTGGGCTGGGGATGTAGCTCAGTGGTAGACCGCTTGTCGACCATGCGTAAGTGTGGGGTTCTAGGTTCTGCTCCCAGGGCAGCACACGAGGAAAGACAACTTTTCAGTTGCCACTAGAGTAAGAGAAAGGTGAAATACACAGGCAAAGAATGATCCTAGATTTTTTTCTTTCCTTTTTACAGTATATGACTCTGAGCAATTTGGAGAGTATCCCATATTTTTTATTATTCTTGGTACCAGGGATTGAACCGAGGGCCTCCTGCATGCTAAACACACATTTCACCACTGAGCTACACACCCATCCTATCCCTTCAACTCATGCTTTTGAGATCACAAAAAACAGAAAAGGATCGCTGCAAGCCAATAAAAACCCCTGGAGATATTATGATTACCAAATGCACTAAAGAAGAAACTGGTTTCAGATACCCTGGGCAAATATGCACACACACACACACACACTCTCTCTCACTCACATATTCATACTCAAATACACAGCATATCAGAGCCTGGGAACGTAGGAAATCCACGAGTAAAAGAGGCCAGTAACATCTTCCAAGTGCCGTTGGGCTCCCCAGGCAGGATCGCCCCCTAGCATGTCACACTTCCCAGTCTGATTGCCTTTAAGAAGAGAAACAAAGGCAGGTTAGAGGGATTGTCTTTGCCCTTAGGGATTTACCCACCTATTATTGTGGGTTTAGGGTCCTTATTCCTTCCCACTGGCCAGGTGTCACCCACCTGTAGCTGTTACTACAGAACCCTGGCTTTAGCTATGCCTTGTTCTGTGGGCTCCAGCACTTAAGTGTACCACGGAGACCCCAGCACCGCCTCACTCATCACTGCGGCCCAAAGGAGGTCTTTTGCATCATTGGCCTTTGCACTTCCTCCTCCTCGCTATTTATAACTACAAATTATCTGTGTCAAAGAGAGCCCAGACACTATTTTGAAATGAAGGAAAACCACTACTTAGCACAGCACCTCTAATGGGTCCCCGGGTTTGTCAGGACCTGCGTGTGAGTCTGGACAGGCGTGTGGGTACAGGCTCTGGCCCACCATCCACCCAGCTACTCCTGAGCTGTGGGTCTTGCCTTTGATAAGTAACTCCGTGTCAATGCGACTGCAGGAGGCGAGGTTCAGGATCGGGTCCTCAGGCTTCCTGAGGGTCGCTGTGCCCAATCCTCCCGCCCTGTGCTGCGGGAGAGCCCACCACCGAGGGGGCACCCTAGGCTTCCTCCACGGGCCGGCACGCGTGCTGGTACTGGGCCAGGAGCGCAGCGACCCGGCCCTGCTGACAGACTCTCCTGCTACACCGCCGGGACCAGCACAGAAGGCCCATCACACCTCCTCCATGGGATGGGAAACATGATCCTGGTCTTTCTCCTTCCAGGTACCAGGCTGAAACTCTGCCCTGGGTAGCAGTCCCTGGAAGCTGTTGCCAACGTGGCCAGGTGGGGAAAGGAGTGCAGGACCAATCCTGGTAAAGTGCCGGGCGAAGACTGCCCCCTCCGCACTCAACTCCGCTGAGCAGCCAACCCAGGGCCCGAGTCACCTCAGCTCCCCTCCCTGCAAAACAGAACCAGTCACTCGGAGCGAAATGAACTGCCTCGCACAACGATTTTCAGGGTGCAAATATCCGAGAAGATTGACTCCGACTACAGTGCGCGCCAGCAGGGCCACCCAGACGCCCCGAGGATGGAGAAAGAGAAGGCG
>NW_004955454.1:4052389-4077092 GCF_000276665.1 Chinchilla lanigera | reverse complement strand
GTCAGCGCCCCGGGCAGTGACGCGGGGTCGCGCAGGAGCCCCCGCCGCCCGCCACCCGTCACCCGCCCGCCTCGTCCCCCAATGGACCCGCGGGACCGGCCAGGGGCATCAGCAGCCTTTCCGGGCACCTAGAGGCTCTGCAGAGGGAGGCTACATCGGTATCCCGCCTGTTTCCGTCGAACAGGTCCTGCGATTTTATCTCCTTTGAATCCCTGAAGATGCAGAGTGATCCAGGAACTATTTCCACTCTACGAACCCCCGGGCCTTTTTCCCACACTGCACCGGCCCCGACAAGTCTTCCCTGACTGGGAGCTCTAGTACTAGGTTTCAAGTGGGAAACCAAGCTTCTGTCATGAATCCAGGGCTGAATTAGTTGCCTGACTTTATGGGGAAACTGAGGCATATAACGGCATCATGGCCAGGTTATAGTCCTTAAAGGGGTTAGCAGCCTGCAAAGGTCCCTGGAGCCTAATGATTAGCCTCAGCTCAGAGTAAGTTTAAATACTTTCATTGAGGGCCCCAAGTCCGGCGAGCAGGTCACACCTCGCAGCCCACCTGGGTGAGCTGCTGCTCAAGAGAAAGCTTGACAAGGTGGAAGGAGTTAGCAGACGTCCCAGGGGAGGCAAGAGCTCAGACCCTAGCAGTCTGGGCCTTGTTTTGGACCCTGGCTACAGGGAGCTAACGGAGAGCAGCCAGCATGATTCAGGCCAGTTTACCCACTCCTTTTCTTTCCCGTTCTGAAACCCTGAGAGTGCAGGAGATCACTGTGCTAAAGAAAATGCCTTTGAATGCAGTACCGTGATGGGGGGGTAGTAACAATCAAAGACTTTGCCTTTCCTTAATTAGTAACCGAACGAGGGAACACTGTCTCCCCCCAGGGGGGAGGGGCAGCAGAGAGGATCAGGAAATGAATGGGACCGGGAACCTACCACCTTGGTTAGGCAGTAAGGAGCTATTGCCTGAGGGAGTTGACAATGGGGGCCGAGGAGCTGTTTTTGTGAATGCCCCACTAATTAGAGGCAAGGTCTTGGAACTGTGCTGGTGGCTGGAGGGGCACTGTGACTTTTCCCACTTCAGAGTGAATGGGGCTTACGAGCCGAGCTCCAGCACCCAGTGAACGAATGGCCTATAATTGTTGTAGGGGGCTGGTTTTCTCGAGGTAGGGGAGCTAGTTCAAGGCTTTGCTCTTGGGGACAGATGAGGAGGGAAGCTGCCTAAAGCAGGCATAAAAGCTGACTTCACTGTATCAAGTTACTAATGGGCTCAGTTCCTGTCTTCAACGTGAGGAGTCAGTTCTGGGGTTAGGGTCTTTGTGGGGGAGGGGCTCAAGGAAGGCCACATCCAGGAGACCCTGCACATCCCCAGTGCAGCTTGGGAGCACCTGGGGGCTCACTTCACCAGTTCCCTCCCTCAGCAAGTTTTAAATCTAGAGGAATGACGTGTGGGGAGGCAGACCTCCAATGTGAAGCACAGAACGCACGGAAGGGTACGCTGCTTGGCCCCAAGCTAACAACGCAGGAGGAGAGTAGGTGACAGATGACAGCAAGCCCAGCTTACTGTTGGTCATCCCCAACCTCCTGCCCTCCACCCTCCCAGTCCGAGCTCAGTCAAGACCATGGTCCCCGAGGGAAGCACCAAGCCCACAAGAAAGAAGTTTGTGCCGAGGAGCTGCGCAGACGTGGACAGTCCATAGCACAGCCTGGGCGCCCCCAGAGGGTGGGCGCGCAGGCGCTGTTTCAGTCGTGGAGCTGCTGAGGAACCTCCATCCAGTGGGCAGACGGGGCTGGTGGGGTTCTGACAGATTCACCCAAGGTTTGTGACTGCTGAGGGTGTCTCTTGCCGCCTCTCAAGTCAGACATCTTGCAAGTTGGCGTAGGTGCGCGCGCGCGCGCGCGCGCGCGCGCGTGTGTGTGTGTGTGTGTGTGTGTGTGTGTGTGTGGTTAAAAATGCAAGGGAGGGAAGAAAGGAAAGGATAAAAGAAAAGAAAGACAGAAGAAAAAAGAATACCTCGCCCTATGGAAAATTTTAATGATTCCTGCTCTGTTCATTGAAAACTGTCCCCGATTCCTGGTCATGCCCTTATAGGCCACCAGCTGCACCCAAGGGTTTTTCCAAGCCAGAATGTCTAGAGTGGGGACAGAAATGCATCCCTGTCCCCTGCTCTTGGTGGCTTTTCTTGGGCCCTGCGGCAGTGTGTCTTCCAGTCAGCTGGTCCCTGTCATGTTAGGTCTTCAAGGTCAGGAGGAAGAGCTTCGGGCAGCATTGTGGCCCAGGCTGCTGCTTTGGCCCCTAAAACAAAGGATTTAGGAGGCACAGGAAGTTTCTTGGGGAACCATCTTTGTCATTCTTCAGAGCCCA
This sequence comes from Chinchilla lanigera, assembly GCF_000276665.1. NCBI lineage: Eukaryota > Metazoa > Chordata > Mammalia > Rodentia > Chinchillidae > Chinchilla > Chinchilla lanigera. The sequence continues at coordinate 4,074,734 of NW_004955454.1, read as the reverse complement.
AAACAAGGCTGAGACGCAAAACCAATAGCCTTTCACCCCAACAGCTATTTATGAACACTTGACCTTCTTATCTAGTGTTTGTTTTCTGCTAGTTCTCTGGATGTGATGTAGAAGTCACTGTTTGTCTAAGAATAAGACAAACTTTAAAAAACTAGTAGGATCTGACTCAAATATCCAAACGCAATCCATGGGTTACCTGCACACTTACAGTAGCTGGGGCATGTGGAACATCAGAATCAGGAGAATTCTGTTTTTGGTGGGTTTTTTTGGGTTTTTTTTGTTTTTTTTTCTGGTATCGGGAATCGAACTCACGACCTTGCGCTTGCCAGGCAGGCGCTGTGCCACTGAGCTAAATCCCCAGTCCCCTGGATCAGGAGAATTCTAAGAGCCGAAGGCAGCAGGATCAGTAAGAAGGAAACAACAGCATGAGTTCCAATCTGCTTCTGTAATTTCCTTCGGGGAGAAATTCATACAAAAATACTGGTAACATGAAGGATTTTTTTTTTATATAAAGCAGAAGGAGAGCTAAGATGTTGGTGGTTCTTAACACCCGGTGTGGACATTGAGCTTACTTATGTATAAATTGCTTTGCCATTTGTAGTTTGAGATCCATCAAAATGATGACAGTCCTACTTACCTCACTTGGAGAGTTCACCCCTGACCACCTCTCCCCAGAAAAGAGGGTACCTGGGACTGTTGCTGAGTTTGCCAGTTCCACATTACTACAGGGTAAAATCCAGATACAGCCTGTGTGATCTTAGACTGGTCACTGGTCTTGTTAAGCTTTGGTCTCCTAATTGAAAGGTAATGGTAGGGGCTGGGGATTTAGTTCAGTGGCACAGCGCCTGCCTGGCAAGCGCAAGGTCGTAAGTTCGATTCCTGGTAAGTTCGATTCCTGGTAAGTTCGATTCCTGGTACGGGGGGGGGGGGGGAATAATGGTGGTAAGAGCGCCCACTTTGTGGAATGGGGGAATTAAAGAATAAGATTTCAGATGAGGAAACCAATGACCATGCATATACTCAATGTACATAAGTAATTGTATTATTACTATTAAATAGGGATGATGTGATTTTCCGTTTAGCAAAACTAATGTTATTCTCTGTCCTTGGACTCCTGGATTTTAATCCCTATTTTTGTCTCCCAAAACAGGCTTAAATTGTTCCTTTAGTGCCACCACTGCTTACCAAATACCTAGAATGAAGCAACTGAGGTTGTCACTAAAAACTGGCAAAACTAGCCAAGTGTGGAGACGCCCACCTGTAATCTCAGCCCTATAGAAGGGTGAAGCAGGAGAATGCAAGTTTGAGTCCCACCTAGGCAATTAGCAAGACCCTTTCAAAAAATAAAAAAGGGTGTGAGGATGTAGCTCAGTGGTAGAGTGCCCCTGGGTTTGATTGCCAGTAACACACACACACACACACACACACACACACAGACGGCAAAACTGAGCCAGATGTGGTGGTTCCCACCCATAATCCCAGCGTTCTGGCAGGCCAAGGTAGGCGGATCACAAGTTTGAGGATAGCGTGAGCAACTTAGTGAGAACCTGTCTCAAAATTAAAAAAATAAAAAGGGCTGGGGATGTAGCTAGTTTGAATGTCCTGGGTTCACCCCTCAGCACTGCAAAGCAAACAGAACAAAACCAAATGCCTGCAGAGTGGGATGGAAAGAGTTTGACTTTTTGTCATTTCATCACTTGTCCGGGTTCCATAACAAGGAGATGGGAAGTCCAAATTAATGCGGGCTGTTAACAAAATGCTCCAACACATGACCAAAAACAAGGTCCTATTTGGACCCGTGATTGGCAAGAAATGCTGTCTTCCCTTTTGAGACGCTGACATTCCTGCATCCCTCCTTTTTCCTCTTCTCCACTTTGATGAAAGTTCCAGAGTGTGTTCAATGCTGAGAGACTCTGAGGAAAAAACAGACAGGGTCTGCCCCCCAGGAGTTTGCTGTCATAAGGGAGCAGGACAGAGCAGGTGGGAACAAAACCTCAGGCACTAAAGCCCTGGCCTGCCTTCTTCCCTCCTCTTCCTGAGAACCGGGTCATCGTGGGCAGGTCATTCACCCTCTCCGCACTCTGTGAAGAGCGCAGGCTTGCTTCCCCAAGATTAAATGAATCTATGATTGAGTCAGAAGGGAAATCAAGACAGATGGAGGTCTGAGTGGGAGGCAATGAAATTGACTGCGTACATTCCGTTTTGAGTATCAATGGAGCATTCAAGTGTTGACAGTAAGAAATAGGGCACTGGAAATGCAGAAGTCAGAGTGGCTAGGGATGCAGTTTTGGAGGGTGAGGGCAGGAAGGGATGGTAAAGTCAGGTAACATGTGTAGGTAACACCTGCAAGTTAAAGAGAAGGGGAGATGGTCAGAAGGCACCGGAAGGATCAAATGACGTGTTCTCCACAGTAAGGGAGCTGTGGACACGCTTGGGAGCCCAGAGCAGCCAGCAGCTCCTGCTGTTAGGGGAGTTATGAGCACCCCATCCCGGAAGGGAGGGAGGCCAGCAGATCAGCTACAGAGCGTAGGCTTCTTCCTCTTCTCCAGAGACTAGCGGGACAGCAGGACAAGCAGCCACCCAGGGCGAAGCAGGCAGAGAAGGAGGAGACAGTGGCTGTGTTCCAAAGAGCAGCCCCTTCCAGCAGCATGGAGGTGGCCTCTAGCTTTCAGTCCCGCACCCAGGGTGAGATCTGGCCGCTCTGTGGGAGATCCGCCTATGCTAGGAGACCAGAGGTTGCCTGTAGGTCATTAGCTGGAATTTTAGAAACAGTTGCCTGGGCTGTGCCACAGGCCTTTAATATGGCTGGAGCCGGTAACTTTTAAGCCCTCACATGTCCTTCTGATCCTTAACTCAGGGCTGGAGACAGCTACAGTGGTGTCCGGCCTCATGCTGACACATACACGTGCAAACCTAGGTGCCAGCCCCTGCTCTGGGTCCCAGAAAACAGATCAGTTCCATTCCCTGCAGCAAGACGGGAGGTAAGGAGAAAGGGGAGAGCCTGAAGCTGCGGGGTTTGATCCAGCTTTCTTCATCCCTTTGCCTTGGTGAGGACCTGGGACCTGTGTCCTGGGCTTGACACTAGGTTTTGGCTTCTGCCATTGTGTTTCAGGGTGAACTCTTGCTAAACAGTACTAATAAGGATAGTAAAGGAAATCCACAGGTAATCTGATTGTCTCAGTGTAAGCAGTAGTTTGTCTCCTGACCTGTAATTATCATCACATGCATCTGTAAACTACCGAATTCCACTCTGTGAGGTGGAAGGCTTTGCTAAAAAATTTCTACCTGGAGCACTCGTCTGGCTGGAGAGAAAAATGGCCGCATCACAAGAGATGAACAGGGATAGGTGAGAATGTATCATTGTGATAGCCAATCCCAATTGTTAAGTATTTAGAATGCTAAGTTTAAAATATTTGGCTCAAAACCCTTCTTTATTCTCTGATATTTTTCACTCTATGTGCTTATACATTACTAATTTTTCAGCAGTCTTCATTTATCCTTGAGGTTTTAAATATATTAGCTGGGTATTGTAGTACATGCCCGTATTCTCAACTACTGGGGAGGCTGAGGCAGGAGGAAGGCCTGAGCCCAGGAGTTTGTGGCCACCTGAGTGACATAAAAAACCTATCTCAAAAAAATCAGTTAATAAAAATGACTTATAGAGGGTAGCTATCACCCATAATGTTAGAGTCCAACATTCCTCCCTTCTTAGAAGCCCTTCCTGAGATTTCATGCAGTGACCATAATAAAGAAATTGAAGATGATTATCAGCAAAGAGACAGAAATTATGCCTAGTGATTTTTCTTTCAAATGTCAAGTATGTGCCTTGAACACTTTTGATTCTAAGAAAATCATGGAGAAATGGGCTGGGGAGATAGCTCAGCGGCACACACACCTGCCTGGCAAGAGCAAGGTCCTGAGTTTGATTCCCAGTACCAAACAATAAAACAGAAAGAAAAAGAAAATCATGGAGAAATAAATGCTTTGGGTTTGTATAGGCTTAAAATAGGTATTGGGGCTGCAGACTTGCATGCCCCAAACCAGAGTAGGTAGGAGGGCAGCAGAGAAGGTGCATACTGGGCAAGAGGCAACTAGTCTGGGAGGGGAAGAGCGGCTGTAACCTCACCCTGGTGCAAAACGCTGAGGCTCTCTTTTATGCCCACATACCTGCCTCCCCTTTTAATTTTCCCTTTGCTTCTCTCATAGCCTGGTAATGTGCTTGTATCCCCACCTGCCTATTTTATCCTTGGGCTGTGGTGTGTTTTAAGCAGGAATGTCTGGAAACAGAAAACTGAAACCAGGGCAGCAAAAGCTCCCGTATCACCTGTTGGAATTTCAGGCTCTAGGCCTCTGAGTAGAAGAGATGTTTCGGGGTACACACATGGTGCGCTAAGGGCTGGGAAGCCTTCAGATCCTACCACCCAAGTAGCAGTTGTCTCCAGGCCACTCCTGGCACAGCACAACTCTGCTGGGGGTGGGGGACAGCCAGCCTAGCTTTAGGGGCTGTTACCTGTTCATTTTCCTTGGTGGAGATGCCCAGGAGGGTTTGTAGGAAGTGACAGGGACAAGGGTCTCTAGGAGCTTGCAATCCAGACTCCTCAGCATTTTCTCTCCCTTGGATCAGTTTTTTAATGTGTTTCAAAAGTACCTTCACTGTAACAATTAAAGGATCAGAATAAATCTGGCTTTTAAAATCTTCTTGCTGTTAAACCTCAGCAAGGCTCTGCTTGCAGTGGTGACTGACAGCAGCAATGCAGATGGAGGACGCTCACTTGCCACATGTGAGAAGTGCATGTGTGTTTACTTGGGTGGAAGCAGTGGCCCAGGTGCCTTGCATGTGTGAGAGGGTCGACTCACTCAGGCCAGCAAATGGGTGTGGGAGGACAGTTTCTCCCTGCGGACGCAGCTGTCTAAGAGCTGCAGAGGTAGTAAGGAGGCAGTTCGGGGCTTGGGAAGCATGAGTAAGGGGTGTTCTGACAGGGGCAAGAGAGGGAAGTTGGGCACCCCTGGGAGGACCGGACCTCTGCCACCACGGAGCTGGGCCAGGCTGTCTGCCAGCGCAGAATAACAAAAGTGGAATCTTGGCCCCGGGGGACTTCGTTGGGAGTATGGGATGAACATGCAAGGTTCACAGGCCTGTAATTCCATCCTGCAAGGACTGGGTTCCAGAAGCCAGTCACCAAGAAGGTGGCCCTGGGGGATTACACTGACAGTGCATCTCCCACACAGGTATCTGTCAGCCCTTCAGACTTCAGCCCCGATTTCAGCCCAAAACTCCCCTGTGACTTTACTTTCACCTTCAGTGGGCCAGGGAGTGGCTGGCTGACTGGTAGTATTAAAGGATGTTTGGAGCAATTATACTCACAAGTATAAACTTGTATCCTGGGCTGGAAGCAGAAGCCTGGGACAGGGCAGGGAGCACCCCAGCTTACCGTCCCTCCTGGTCCAGAGACTCGTTCTCAGGCTGCTCCACCCATGCACAGACCCCTTACCTGTGTCTGCTTCTGCAGCTCCCCGGGTGACCACATCTTGGGGCAGCTGAGAAAAGCAAGGAAAGATGTGGAAAGGTCTATGGCCCTTGTTCCAGACTTGGATATGAGGAAATGGGTATTCACCTTCTCTGGAATCAGGCATAGACACTTCCTCCTGCCTCAGCCTTCCCAGTAGCTGGGACTACAGGTTCAAGCAACCACATTGGGCTGAACTGTTAGTTTTCACATATTCTAGGTTGGTGTGTGGTGTCAGACCATGTGGAAGAATAACTGCTCTCACCCTGGCTTAACTGCTGCGGGAGAATCTACCCAGCACCAGGACAACATTGATCACCAACTTGAACGGAACCTACTATATGCTAAGGAACCTAAGCCTCACAGCACTATGAGGTTGGCACCATTTTGATCCCATGTTACAGGTGAAAATATAACCAGCATGGCAAAATGGAACTTTAAAAATTAGATTTGTCTTCTTTAAAGACAAGTGGCTTTTCCAAACTCTGTCAGGCTTAGGACATAAATGCCACCCCCTGCTCTCCTCAGCCCAGATGGAAGGACCGAATATGTAGATGTCGGTACCAGGAGGTACCTTGTATTTTGTCCCCTCTGTTTTCTGTTATCAAAGGCCTTTTTGTACCTGTATACAGTGGGACGGTGATTTGAGGCAATAGGTCCTCGCTTTCCTCGCAGCCATCTTTGATAAAATCTTTTCTTCTTTTCACCAAAATAAACAGCTTCCTTTGATTTAGTTGCAGGCAAGTGAAGGGACCTGAGCTATGGACCTGAGCATATAGGCCCAACTGGTAGGTAACAAAATACAGAGACTTAGGGAAATCTAGTCGCCTCCCCATAATCACATAGCTACCAGGAGTCCAGGTCAGGTTTCATGTGTTGTGGAGGAGCCTGTTGGGAGAGATTTAGGGAATCTTTGCTGCTATTTAGGATAAACTCTGCCCTAAACCACCACAGAGGGGTAAGTGGTTCTCCACTCCTACCTTTCCAGGCCTGGGTTGCTACAGTCACTTAGGGACAGGAAAGAAATCTGTTTTGGCTCTAATTCTATACATTAGGGGACAAGAGGAATTGGCTGGAAAACTTGAGACCGATGCATAAGATAAAGCGCCTTTTATGTATAATCTGTTCACAGTGAGGCAGAAAACCAATATTCCCCACAAGAAGCTTGGAGGAGAGATTGCCCTCTGGTTTTTGACCTCCTCTTTGAAGGTAGGCTATGTCTCTTCATGATAGAATTCCCACGCGGTGTTTGGAACACAAGGGAACAGAGGCCCTGGAGGCTGCAAATGGGCCAAACCCAAGAGAGATGCCTCTGAAAGCTTGGGGTTGCTGCTCCTTCCTCCATTTCAGTCCATGTCCTTTATCACCTCCACCAAGCTAGAGTGTACAAACCAAAGATGCCTGAATCCCAGGGTGGGGAGCGCCCCCTAGTGGCCCAGAGGACTAAACAAGAAGGGAAGGAAGATTTTTGGAGAAGTCCAGCCTGGCATAAGAGAATGATCCACTTCTGAGACCAAAGAATAAAGCAGGGGTTTGGAGAGATATGCACATACTCATGTTCATCGCAGCATTGCTCACAATAGCCAGAAGGTGGAAACAACTCGTGTCCACTGATGGATGCATGAATAAATAAAATATGGTCAAAACATATAAAGGAGTACTATTCAGTGCTAAAAAGGAAGGACATTCTGACACAAATTACGTCATGGAGGGTCCTTGAAGACATGTGCTAAAGGAAATAAGCCAGTCACAAAAAGGCAGATATCAAAGGATTCCATTTATATGCCTTTTCTAGAGTAGCTAAATTCAAATAGTGAATAAAAAGTTCTGAAAACAAGTAGCTTGCACAGCAGTATGAATATTCTTAACACCACTGAATTATACACTTAAAATGGATAAAACAATAAATTTGATGTTATTGAGATGGGGGAGGGAGAGAGAAAGAGAAGGAGAGTGAAGTGGAATAGATTCCTAAGTTTTTTGCTGTTATTTATTTATTTTTTTTTTTCAATTCTAGAGATCAAACCCAGGCCCTGGATCATGCCAGGCAAGCATTCTACCACTGAGCTGTACTCCCAGATCCTAAAATTTTTCTTAATCACCCAATTTAGGTTGAAATTTCCTGTGCTTGGTCTCAGCCTGGAATGAAATATAGCGTATTATATTAAAATCCACTAGCTGAGAAGAATAAAGTATGAGGAATTACTTTATCAGATGTGAAAACTTTCTAGTAATTTTCTAGACAGGCGTAGAACTTTCTAGACAGTCTAGTTTCCAAAAGTCTAGTAACTTTCTAGACAGGTCAGAGGAATAGAATAGAGATTCCAGAAACAGACCAACACAAATACACCAAACTGAGTTTGGACAAAGCTGCAAAAGCAACTAAATGGAAGAAAAGAGTCTTTTTAACAAATGATACTGAAGAAATTGGACATCCATCAATTCAAAATATGTATCTCATCTTCACATTTCATATAACAATTAATTTTAAATGACTCATAGATTTATACATAAAATGTGAATCCTCAGGACCTCAGGTCTAAGGTTAGGTAGTGTCTTCAGATGCTTTGACACCAAAAGTATAATCATTAAAAGAAAAAAAAAACTATTTTAAGAAAATGAAAAGACAAGTTACAGACTGGGGTCTGATAAAAGATTATTCTAATGCAACCAATATATGAAGAATCCTCGAAACTAAATAAAAATCCAGTTAGAAAATGAGCAAAGGTATGAAAAGACAGTTCACCAAAGAAGATATATGAATGGCAAATAAGCGTGTAAAAAAGGTGTTCATTATTAATTTAGGAAAATTGGAATTCAAAACTCTAGTGTGGTATCAATGCATCCATTAGAAGAGCTAAAGTAAAAATAGTGACAACAACAGATTCTGGCAAGGGAATTAAGAAACTGGATCTCTCTTACCCTGCTAGTGGAAGGTGAAATAGTTCAGCCACTTGGGGAAATAGTTTGGCTGTTCGTATTACTTCATTTTCTTGCAGTTCTGGGATTGAACCTGGGCCTCACACATGCTAGGCAAGTGCTCTACTACTGAGCTATACTCCCAGCCCCAGGGAGTTTTTTCAAAAATTAAACATATACTTGAAATAGAATCTAGTAGTTATACATCTGCACATTTATTCTAGAGGAATGAAGATTTATGCTCACACAAAAACCTGCACATAGAAATTCATCGCAGTTCTATTTGTAACAGCCAAAAATGAGAAAGAGCCTACATGTCGAGTAGTGAGCAAAGGGTGAAATAAACTGTGGTATATCCATAGCACGCTCTACTACTCAGCAATAAAAAGAATAAACTGGCAGATCTAGGGCAGTGTGTATGGAGAAAAGCCTGTCTCAAAGGATTACTTAGTGAAGGGTCCAGGGGACCACTCTGTACTCTTTATCTCACTTCTTGTGAATCAATCATTTCAAATAACTAAGACTGGAAAAAATCCACTATTGCTCTTCAAGAGATTAGACAAGGGAAGCAAACATTATGGAACATGTACTCTGTGGCAGTCCTGACTGGGCTGTCTCCATGGAGCATCTATTCCTCACGGCCCTGTATAGTATGTATTATCCCATTTTGCAGACAAGCAGACCAAAGCCTGCTCTGCCTGGTAGACTGTGTTTCAAAACAAGTCTACCTGACCTTAAAGCCTCCTCTCTTAAGGGAGTTGAAGTGCATATAAGCTTTCCAGGTTGAGTGCTTGGAGAATAGTCACATCAAAGAAAAGATTAGGTGACGCATACTTGTGATCCCATCTACTTGGGAGCCTGAGATAAGAAGATCTCGAGTTCCAGGCCAGCATGGGGTACGCAGCATGATCTCAGAATAAAAAATAAAAAGCCCAGCTTGATGCAAGGTCCTTCTTCTAATCCCCAATACTACCAAAGAAAAAAATGTTTGGGGGCTGAATGTGTACCTCAATGGTAAATTATGTCTGTATCATACATGAAGACCTGGGTTCCATCCCCAGGACACGCGCGCACACACACACACACACACATACACACACACAGTTCTGCTTCACTGACCAAAAGTCACCACCATCACAGAAGAAATTCCTGTGTGCTTTATTCACTTGTCATTAATTCAGTGGTTTATCATTCTGTATAATGTCACTCAGAGAAGCTAATCAGAACACTCCCTCAATTCTTTTTTTTTGTTGTTGTTGTTTTTCCGGTACCAGGAATCGAACTCACAACCTTGTGCTTACCAGGCAGGTACTGTGCTGCTGAGCTAAATCCCCAGCTCCACACTCCCTCACTTCTGAAAGCTCATGTCTTGCCTTAAACACTGCTTTGGCTATGCCACTGTCCACCCCATAAGGTGAAGTGACTATGGAATGAAGGCTGGCTTCCTTGGCTTGGTGCCTGGACACTCAGGTTTTACCTAATCATCTCTGTAATGTATGTTTCTTCCCACTGCTTCCCACATGCACTGGCTCCTGTCACTGAAATAGTTTGTACTGCTCTTAGTCCACCTAGATTCAGTTCGTCTTTCCAGACCCAAGACGTGGTAACCATCTTCCTCACCACAAAGCCCATATAAGGTGTTCCCCACTTTTCGTACTCAGATCCTTAGGTCTCAGGCTGGGGCTGTAGCTCAGGGGCAGAGCACTTCCCTATGATGTTTGAAGCCCAGGGTTCTATCCCCAGCACTGCAAAAACAAAAACACAGTATGCACGGTAGGAGTTCACTGAGAATTGACATTAAATGAATACAGTTATGTTGGTTGTACTTTTCTAAGCAGGTAGTAAATTCCTTAGCTTAGGATTTTGTATTGTCGATAGCCCCTAGCCCAGTTTGTAGTTGATTTTAAGACAGCCATGGGTAATGAGAACCTTTCCCATTCCTGCAGCTAGGCTTTGACCTTCACAAGTCGCTCTCTGGACAGTGCTTCTGGAGCACGGCAGCAAGCGGGACCCATCCGCCAGTGACCTTCTTGTCTCTTCGCTTCTTTTGAGGAGATGTTTGCCTTGCAAAGGTCTGGAGATGTGCAAACTTGTGGCTATTGCCCAGCCACCCACCTCCCCCCGCACCATTATTTCCTTCAGGAATTAAAACCTCCCTTGGGGAGCTGACTTCGCTCCTTTCGTTTCAGACTCACATCTGGAATGAACTCAGACATCGGCATTCACAGGCATGGTCATTCATCTCTGGGGATAAGCAAATTAGGAAAGTGTAATTGAAGAAGAATTAGTTGGTGGCTAGGGAGAGTCCCAGGCTATTGTGGTGAGTGGGCCTGACCTCCTGGCCTTTCACAAATAGCAAGGGTTGGACTGAGGCCGAGGGAGATTTGCCAGAGGGAGGAAGGTGTCTGCAGAAATCAGATGACTGACAGAGACAGGGAGTGGGAAAATCTGACGCCTGCTCCCAGCTTCTTCTGAACAGCATCCAGGGGCTCCAGGAAGCTCTTGAACCAATAGGACATGGAGGGCATTTGCTCAAGAAAGGCCTTTCGGGAGGGAGTTCCAGGTAGTCTTGAGCTTTGGTGTTCAGGAACCAGGTGGGGTTTCTACCAACCAACCACATCTCCAGAAAGACAACACGAAGTCTAACAAAGAGGTGATGGGAAGGCTGCTGCTGCTGCTGCTGCTGCTGCTGCTGCTGCTGCTGCTGCTGCTGCCCCTACTGCCAACACTGTGTGTGTGTGTGTGTGCGTTTGTACTGGAGATTGAACCAAGACCTTCACACATTCCCAACGCTTTTTTTTTTCTTTTTTTTTTTTAATTTTCTGAGATATAATCTCACTAAGTTGCTAAATTGCCCAGGATGGGCTCCAACGTGTGATCCTGCCCCAGCCTCCCAGAGTTCTGGTATTACAGGTGTCCACCGCCATGCTCGGTCTTGCTGTGTGCGTCTAGTGCTGACTTCTCCATTGTGCCTGCTGATTTCTGATTGGCAAAAGAAAGCAGATCCCGGGCACACTCTTGGAATCTAAAGTGACTTTGTAGAGTGAGATAGGAAGACGGTGGGAGTAGTGGCTTCACCGAGTGGCCAGACCTCCATCTCTACTGTCATTTGTTGGGTCAGCTCCCTGTATCAAAAGGAATTGGTAAATTCTCTGGAATTGTGCTGCCAAAAGGGACATTTCCCTCCTCTCCCTTGCAGTGTAGACACACACAGCCACTGTCACTGGTGATACCCACTCCTGTACCCAATATGGCAGCGGGCTGGCACGAACTGTGTGCAGAAAGCCTGGCAAATTCCCGGGAATCTGAGCTGTCACGCAGCATTGCAACAAGAGGAAAATGATGGTCTCGCCCAATTTTTTTCTAAGGCAGGGGTCAGCAAACTATGTCTTACAAGCTGTTCCCAGGCCACTGTCTGCTTTTCTGTGGCCTGTAGGCTACAATGACTTACATGTTTATTTGTTTGTTTGTTTTTTTGGTTTTTCTCCGGTACCGGGAACTGAACTCACGACCTTGCACTTGCCAGGCAGGAGCTTTGCCGCTGAGCTAAATCCCCAGCCCCGACTTACATGTTTAAGTAGTTGGAGAATAAACTTTTAAAGAATAATAGCTCATAACATGTGAATATGATACAAAATTCAAATTGCAGACTCTGCAAATTGTTTTACTGGAACACATATATTCCTTTATGGGTTATCTATGGCTGCTTCAGTTATGGCAGCTGAGCTGAGTTGATACCTCAGAGACCACTTGGACTGCAAAGCCTAAAATCAAGACTGGCTATGTCACTTAAGGTACAATATGGAAAACGAGGGCCTTTTGTTTAAAAAATTTATTAAAGATGTGGAAGTATAGCTCAGCGTTAGAGTGTATGCTTAGCATGTGTGAGGTCCTGGGTTCCATCAGCATCTCAAAAAAATTAAGAATTCCACAGTGGCAACAATTAAGCAGAATTCTTCCCCTGATCCTGTGTAACCACTGACGAAGTTGGCTCTGGCTGGAAAATTTGCTATCTGGCTCTGTACAGAACAAGTTTGCCAACCACCGCTGCTGTGGGTCAAATATCAGAAAATTTTTTTCTTTTTTACTATTGGTGGTCTTTTATTTATTTATTTATTTATTTATTTTGAGACAGGGTCTTGCTATGTAGTTCAGGCCAGCTTTGAACTCACTGTGTAGCCCAGGCTGGCCTTGACCTTACAGTGATCCTCCTGCCTCAACTTCCCAAGTGCTGAGATGGCCGGTGTGCACCACCATACCCAGCTACTTTTTTACTGTCAATGTAAATCTCTAGTTCGAATTCAGTAGACATTATTGAAGTCTCTGAGTCACTGGGCATGGTGGAGCATGCTTATAATCCCAGCACTCGGGAGGATGAGGCAGGAGGATCGTTGCAAGTTTGAGACCAGCCTGGGCTACAAAGTGAGCTCAAGGCCAGCCTGAACTGCATAGCAAGACCCTGTCTCAAAAAGACAAAAAAAAAAAAAAAAAAAGTCCCTGAGTACTTTGAAAAGAAATTATTAAATATTAGGCAATATCAGTTCATCAAAATTAAATCATTCCAAATTAGATGCATTTCCGTTTTTTGAGAATTATCTATGAGGGTGGAGGATAGAGAGGCTGGTCAGGTGAATGCCATAGGTGTGCGTATCAGTCCTTTGATCCAGGTAATCACATCACATTTATATCAAAATACTAGGAAAAATACATGGCATTTTCTTCAGGCATAAAGTCAGAGTTATTTATTATTATTATTCTTTTATAAAGTCAGATTTAAAGGCATAAAGCCTTCTTTTCTTTTTGCAGCACTAGAGACGGAAACCAGGGCTTCATGCATGCTAGAAAAGCACTGTACCACTGAGCTACACTCCCACTGATAGGTGTAAATAGTTCTGAGTCTTCCTATTTCTCATATACTGTAATAGTTTATTTGAAAGTACTCCTAGGCCTAGTAGCTGAGTTGAGAAGTTCTTTTTGAAAGTTATTTTGACTTTCTGCCCAGCCATCTTCGGCAGTGGAGAGTGGAGTAGAATCTACATCAACATTGTGAGTGACATTCACTGAACATGGTACACACTTAGGCAGCAGATAGAATTTAAGGCTTCCAAACTGGAAACAAAGGAATTCCCATCTTAATCCCAAAGGGTTCATGTTTAACCTTGGTAGTGTTGGTAGTTTTGGGATCCAGGTGATTTTATAGTTTGGAAGCTGCATGTAGCCTTTTACTGTCTCCACCAAATGACATCAGCTTTTAAATAAAATGTGAAAATCTGTTGCCACAGGAAGTCTCCATGGGGACTCCACTTCCACTTGGAAGAAATGGTATTGGCCTTTGCTCTTATGTGTGTGAGAGCAGACTAGTGTTTATTGAGGTGGAGCTAGGTGATGGCGGTGGTGGGGAATCAAGCCATGCCCATACCTCTTTCTAGCTGACCACCTCTGAGTCAGTCTTAGGAAGATCTGCTATTCATTGCCTGTGCACACGGAGGCTCCCAGAAGGAGGAGCACATCACTGGGGCTCAAGCAAGAGGAGGAACTGGCTATGGGGGAAGACACTGGCCAGTGTCCTGTTAGCAGAGACCTGATGTGCTCTACTGGTGTGGGTCCTGTGTTAAGGAGCAGGGATTGGCAATATGTCTTTTAATGTTATAAATTTAAAAAATTTAAACATTCACCACTTTTTAAAAATCACAGCTCATTGATCACATGTTCATGGAAATTTCTGTCAAATAAAAACTTTTTGGTATATTCTCATCCACCTTATTCACCAGATCTGGCACAGTGTGACTTCTGGCTCTTCTCCAAAGTCAAAATGACCATGAAAGGTAAATATTTTGAATTGATTCAGGACGTCAAGGCAGCCATGACAGTGCAACTAGACACTCCCCAAAGAGGACTTGTGGAACTGCTTCATGAGCAGGCAGGAACAATGACATAAATGTGTTCAAAGAGAGGGGGAGTATTTTGAGGGCAATTTGTCTTTACTATAAGAAATTTTAAAAATTTACACATTAAGGGTAAAATTACACATTAACAGGAGTTGCATTAGGTCTGTATATCACTTTTGGTAGGATGGCCATTTTAACAATATTAATTCTACCTATGCAGTCCAATTCTACCTAAGTTTCAGTCCATGCAGGAGCAGAGGGTGTCTTTTCATTTTCTAATGTCATTTTCAATCTTTTTTCAGAGCTAAATGATTTTCATGATAGAATTCTTTCTTGGTTAGGTGGTTCACAGGTTTTTGTTTTTTTTTTTTTTGGTTTTTCTCCGGTACCAGGAACCGAACTCATGGCCTTGCACTTGCCAGGCAGGCGCTTTTGCCGGGTTCACAGGTTTTTTAAGCTATCATTAATTGAGTTGTTTTCCTGATTTCTTTCCTGGTGGATTTACTACTGATGTACTGGAACACTGTTGAATTTTGTGTATTGATTTTGTATCTTCCTACTCCACTGAATTTGTTTATCAGCTTTAAGAGTCTTGTGATGGAGGTTTTTGGGTCTTCTATGTTAACAATCAAATCATCTACAAGCAAAGATAATGTGACTTCTTTCTTTCCTGTTTGTATCCTTTTTATTTCTTTCTCTTGGCTCACTGCCCTTGCTGAAGTTTTGATGTACTCTGTTGAACAGGAGTGGTGGAGTGAACACCCTTACCTTGTTCCTCATTTTAGAGAAAATGCTTTCAGTTTTTCCCCACTCAATATGATGTTGGCTGTGGGTGTGTTATATACGGCTTTTATGAGTTTGAGGAAAATCCCTTCTGTACCTATTTTTATCAGGGTTTTTATCATGAAAGGGTGTGGGATTTTGTCAGAGGTTTTTCTGCACCTATTGAAATGATGATGTGATTTTTATCCTTGATTATATTTGTGCAATGTATTATATTTATTGTTCTATGTGTGTCCTATGATCCTTCCATTCCTGGCATGAAGCTGCCTTGGTCATGATCTATGATCTTTTTAATGATTTGTTGAATGCTTTTCATAAGTATCCTGTTGAGGATTTTTTGCATCTATATTAATCCAGGATATTGGCTTGTAGTTTTCTTTTTTATTGAGTCTCTATTCACTTTTGGTATCAGGATAGTGCCCAGCTTTGTGAAGAGAGTTTGGAAGTTGTCTTAGTCACTTTCCTGTCACTGAGACACAATACCCAACTCAGAGGAGTAACACAATACAACCATAGAGGAGTAAAGGTTTATTTTGGCTTACAGTTTCAGAAGTTTCAGTCCATGGTTAGCTGGCTCAAATGCAGAAACAGTATGATGTAAAGACCTGGGCAGAGGAAAATTGTTCACATTGTGGCAGCCAGGAAGCAGAAAGGGAAGACAGGAACTGGGGAGAGAGATACACCCTTTCTGGTTATGTCCCCTATGACCGGCCTCTAACCAGGTCTCACCTCGTAGTAGCACACTGAGTTACTGAACTCATTAATGGATGGATTCACTCACTGATGAATATATTGACCCCATGATCCAATCACATTCTAAAAACATGAGGCTTTTGAGGGACACTCTAGATCTAAGCCATAACATTTTCTCCCTGGTCTCCAAAACATGCAAATTGCCAGCTTTGATTTTTTTGTTTGTTTGTGTGTTTTTTTTTTCTGGTACCAGGGATCAAACTCATGACTTTGTGCTTGCAGGACAGGTGCTGTGCTGCTGAGCTAAATCCCCAGCCCACAAATTGCCAGTTTTAACAATTCCAGAATTGCTGAAAAGTCCAAGTTTAAAGTTTCCTCTGAGACTCAAGGCAAACTCTTAGCACCTATAAAAATAAAAAGAAAGAAAGAAAGTTAAACATTGCCGAAATGTAATGGTACAAGATAAAACATTTCTGTTCAAAAAAGGGAGACATGGAATAGAAAGGAATTAGACCAAAGTAAGACCAAAACCTAGCAGAGCAAACATTAAATCCCATAGCTCAATGTCTAGCACCTGGGGTAACTTGTGGTTAGATGTGAGTTCCGAAGGGCTTTCGTGGCTCTGGCCACATAGCGTTGCTGGTTGCAGCCCTCATGGCCTCTCTCTTGGGTTGGGTCTGCTCACTGCCTATGGCTTTGCTCAGATGTCCCATATTCTTGGCTTCTCAAACTTCCTGGGGTCTTCACTGCACTTTTGGCTTCAATCACAGTTTCACACACTACCTTCTCAGGGACACATTTCCTGGCCTACCAGGCCTTCTTCTGAAATCTGGGTGGAAGCCTTCCTGACTCCACAACTCTTGCATTCTGCATCCTCATAAAACCAGCACCATATAGATGATGCCAAGGTCTGCTGGAAGCTCAAGCAGCATCCAGGCCTTTGGACCATGGGTGCAGTGCTCTTTGCATGCCTAGATGGTGAAACACTGGGAACTGAACCCAGGAAAACAATTTCCTAAGCAGTCCATCTTGAGCAGAATAACCTGGGGCTCTCTTCTCAAAGAGAAATATTTCAAAGAAGTTTACCTTTACCCTTTTACACCCTTAAGCCAGTGAAGGATGGGGTTTTGTTGATTCCTGAGATGTCTTCTAGGCATCCTTTCTGTTGTCTTGATGTGAAGTACTTGACTTCTTTTTTAATACTAATCCTTTAAGTAACCATGTTCTCTTTTGCTGCAACTTTGCAGATACTTCTTTTTTGGAAAAACTGAAAACTTTTTAAATGAAATTTTTGCTTTTATTTCTCACTGGCTGAAAGCTGTTAGGATAATCTATAGCATAGCCTAAATATACTGCTGCATTGAAACTTTCATTGCCAGATTAATTAGTCTGCCAAACAATCTCTCTTTTTTTTTTTTTTTTTTTTTTTTTGGTTTTTCTCTGGTACCAGCAACCGAACTCACGACCTTGCGCTTGCCAGGCAGGCGCTTTGCCGCTGAGCTAAATCCCCAGCCCCAGTCTGCCAAACAATCTCAATCTCCTTAAGTCTCAGGATATGGGCAAGGTATAGACATGTTATGCTAGAGCATAACACATATGGTCTTCAGTTCAATTGCCAACAGAATCCTTGCCCTCAAATGAAATCTCCTGGGTCTAGCCTTTATCATCTGTATTTTTTAAAGCATTTTGGTCTTCTGAGCTCCAATCAGAATTTCTCTTTATCAGCTTACATCATTCTAGAACTTCTCTAGCCAGTGTTTCCAGCCCTTTCCAAACTCCTCCCATGAACAACTTTTAAAGGCTTCTGAACCACATAGTCAAGTATAGTCATGGTAAATCCCCACATATGGTAGCAAATCTTTGTTAGCACTTCTCCTGCACTAAGACACAATACCTGATATCCACAATGTAAAGGAGGAGAGGTTTATTTTGGCTCACAATGTCAGAAGTCTCAGACCACAATCAGCCGTCTCAGACACAGAAACAGCATGATGGAAGACCCTGAGTAGAGGAAAGTTCTTCACATTATGGAAGCCAGGAAGCAGAAAGTGAAAGGAGACATCGGAGAGGGAGATATTCCCTTCCTTGGCCTTGGAGAGGGAGATATTCCCTTCCTGGTTACGTCTCCAGTGATTGACCTCTAACCAGGTCCCAGCTTTTAGCAGCACATTCTTTTTTTATTTTAAAGAAAGTAGTAAATGAGGGAAAAAAAAGAACAATAGCCCCATACCAACATCACAAACATAAAGAAAATAAAGCAAGAACATTAAAAGTAATACAGGGTTTCAAGATAAAATGATAGGAATTAACAGCAGTTGTTATATTACATACTGTTATCTTCAATTACATTGCTCAGATTACCAGATGTAAGAATGGAAGATTGATCAAATCATTAAAGAGAATAAAAAATAATTTTTAGATAAAACATTAGAACTGCTTTCATTGATATATTGTATTTTTATTATCATTTGATTCTAGGAGTTTTAAAATCTCTTCCTTGACTTTCTATAATCTATTGATCACTAAACAATGTATTAATCTCCATGTGTTTGTGCAGTTTCTATATGCTTGTGTAGTTTCTGGTTACTTTTGCTGTTGAATTTTAGATTCATTCCATTATGGTTTGATAGAATGCAAGAGATTATTCAATTCTTTTGTATTTTTTAAAAGTTAATTTTATTGGTACACTTTTGATGTACATAATGAGCACATTCATCATAGGGAATTTACACCTGTACATAATACATCTTAATTATTTTCCCATTCCCCTTCCCTTTCCTTCAATCCTTCTACCCCTCTCTATTTACACAACTATGTTTTTATTGTTTTCCTTCCATTCTTTTTATTTTTAAATTCCTATTTCCTTTCTCCCTCCCTTTCCCCTCCCTTATTCTTCTTCCCATTTGAACATTTTCTTCCTACTTCCCAATATCTATCAACCATTTTGGTCCTTATTTACCCTTTGTTTTTCTCATAGCAGAGAAACAATGCAATATTTAAACATGTGTGTCCGGCTTATTTCACTTAAAATTATGTTCTCAAGATGCATTCATTTTCCTACAAATGGCTCAGGTTTGTCCTTCTTTATGGCAGAATAGTACTACATTGAATATAAACATGACATTTTCTCTTGGAAACAGCCCAAATGCCCATCAACTGGTGAATGGATAAAGAAGATGTGGGGGGTTTTTATACAATGAAGTACTGTTCTGCCATAAAGAAGGATAAATTTAAGACTTTTGGGGTAAATGGCTACACCTTGAGACCATACTGTTAAGTGAAATAAATCAGACACATATGTTTAAATATTGTTTTATTTCTGTAATGTAAGAAACCAAAAGGGTCAGTACATTTCCCAATATCAAATGTATAATAGATATTGGGAAATAGGAAGAAAATGTTGGACTGGGAAAAGGAAAAAGTTGGGGAAGAGGGGAAAAGAAAGAAGGAAAAAGAAAAAAAGAGATTAGAAGGAAAAATGGAAACAAAGCTTTTGTAAATAAGGAGGTGAAGAGAAGTTGAAAGGATGGGAAGGGATTGGGGAAAAAGTAGAATCTAGATATATCACGTATAGATACAAATTCCCTATGATGCATGTGATCATTATGTACATCTAAAATTGTCCCAATCAAATTAATTTTAAAACACAACACTTTGTCCATTCATCTTTTGATTAGCATATGGGCTATTTCCAAGATTGTGCTGCTATGAACATGAGAATGCACATATCTCTGTGGTATGATGATTTCAACTCTTTCAGGAGGACACCTAGAAGGGAAATAGTTGGGTGAAATGGAGACTTTAGTTGTTTGAGGAATCTCTATGCTGATTTCCACAGTGATTGTACAATTTACACTCCTACCCACAGTGGAGAAGGACTCCTTTTCCCCTACAGGCTCGCCAGCATTCGTTATTGGTTGATTTCTTGATTTCTTCTCTATTCTTTCTGGAGTGAGATGGAATCTCATTGTTGTTTTTACTTGTATCTCTCTAATTACCAGTAATGTTGAACATTTTTTCATATATTTATTTGCTGTTTGTATTTCTTCATCATTCTTAAAGAAAAACAAATACAAAAAATCAAGGAAAAAATGAAAGAAAAAAGAGAGTTCTTTGTGATTTCAAATTTGTCATTATCTGGGGTCTACAGTTTTGTGGTAGTGTCCAGTTCCGGGCATGGCTCTGTGTCTGGTAAAGAAGGCAGGCACAGCCCAGATTTGTGCTGGATGATCCCTGCAGTAGGGTTAGTGCAGAGTACCAATTCTGGTGCTTTCAACTTGTTATGGTTTATGTCTGTGTGTCCCTCCAAAGCCTCATGCGACCACGGGGCAGGCTTTTAGAGTTTGATTATTATGGGTATGAGAGCTACACCCGCCCTGGGGTGGATAGTTTGCATATGTAAGGGAGAGGAAAAGGGTGCTTGAGGACATTCCTCCGCCATTCCGCCCTGGTGTGTGCTTGCGGCTTAGCTGTGTTCTGCCGCCCTGAGCTAGCTCTCTGCCATGTGCCACTCTGCCTTATAATCTGCCAAGTACGGACTGAAACTTCCACAAACTGTAAGCGAAATAAACCTTTCCTTCCTTAATTTTGGGCGTCAGGTATTTTGTCCCAGCAACGAGAGAAAAGTAACCAAGACACAACTCCACAGAAGTTCAAGCTAATCCTGACATCTGGTTGTGGGGTTGGCATCTGCGTCATTTAGCCTGCAATGCCCTGGGTGTCTCTTGCTAGTCTGACCATGGCTCCCTGACCCTGGAGGTCTCCTGCAGTTGTCCCTCACCCAGTCACTGTGGGATTTCAACATAGGGAGCCCTGAGATGAAGCCAACCCATGGCTGCTCTGAGTCCTCAGTACCAATTGGCTCCTCCCTAAAATGGCATCTGGCCAACCACCCTCTCCAGGAGAGACTGTTGATGCTTGGACTGGAGTCACTCACCATCTATTGTAGTTCACAGCATCCATTGCTCCATTCCACTTGTGCATTTCTCCCTGGAGGCCTCTAGAGTCACCTGCCCTTACTGTGATGTGATTCAATCCCCTTCTGTCGTGCTCAAGCCAGGAACCAGGGCGAAAGTGCAGTGTACCTCCTCCTTGTTCTGCACTGTGGTCTATTACTTTACCTACCCTGTGGGCTCCAATTTTTTCTTCAGATTCTACCTGGGTCCTGGGAATCCACTTCCCTCCTTTCTTACCTAAGTTATTATATTCCAGTGTTTGTATTCCAAGATTTGGACAGGTTGATTTGTTGCTGTTTACCACTCCACCATCTTGCTGAAAGTCCTTCTTTTGTATTTATTGAGACATGTTTTATGGCCTAAAATATGCTGTATTTTGGAGAAAGTTCTATGACCCATTAAGAAGAATGTATATTCTGTTGTTGCCTGAAACACTCTGTAGATATGTTATATCCATTTGTTTTATGGTATGGTTTTGCCTGATATTTCTTTGTTGGTCTTTTATCTGGTTGACCTATTTGTGAGGATGAGGTATTAAAGTCCCCCATTTTTATGGTATTATTGTCTATCTTTATTTTAAATCAAGAAATCTTTGTCTTATAAAATTGGGCATGCCAACATTCAGTGCATATGTATTTACAATTGTTATCTCTTCTCAGTGAATTGTTTCTTTAACCAATATATAGTGACTTTCTTTGTCTCTTCTGGCTGGTTTATTCTGAAGTCAACTTAGTCCAAAATATGACTAGCTATTTCTGTTTGTTTGCAGCTCCAGCTGCCTTGAATATTTTTTTCATCCTTTTATTTTTCAGACTGTGTTTTTTTGTGGGTGAGGTGAATGTCTTTCACATAAAATACATTTGGGTTTTGGTTTTTGATGCAATCTGCCCATCCCTGTCTTTTCACTGGAGAATCAAGACCATTTACACTGAGTGTTATTATTGAAAGATATGTACTGGTTCCTGTCATTTCATTATTTTTCCCATGCTTGATTCCTTTATTATTTTCATTTTTTAAAATCACTTTAACAGTTGGATGTATTCTTTCCCTTGCGTTCTTTGGTGATGTCAACCTCCTTGTTTCTAGTTTGGATTTTCAAGTATTTTCCGCAATGTTATTTTAAAAGTTATGCATTTCTTTATTGTGGAAGGTCTTTTTTTCTCCATCAAATTTGAAGGATAACTCTTCAGGACATAATAACTCTTGGCTGATAATTATTTTCTTTTAGGGCTTGAAAAACCACTCAAAGCTCTCCTGGGATTTAAGGCGTGTCTTGAAAATGTTGCTGTTATCATGATAGCTTTACTTTTATAAATTATTGGGCCTTTTTCTGTTCTGGATTTCTGGGATTCTGACTACCATGTATCATGGAGAATTTTTTTCTGGTTGTATGTACTTAGAGTTTTAAATACCTCATTTACCTGGGTAGTCATCTCATTCCCCAGATTTGGGAAATTTTCTGCAATTATTTTGGTAAATACATTTTTATCATTAGATTATACTTCCAGCCCTTCCTCTATTTTTTTTATTATTATTTTTTTTTATTTTAAAGAATAAAAGAAGGATAACATAATAATAGGGGGGACTTAGCAAATTACAG
>NW_004955454.1:4041595-4050764 GCF_000276665.1 Chinchilla lanigera | reverse complement strand
CCCACCCGTGGCTCCCTGTGCGCCGGAAGCCCTCCTTCCGGGGAACGACGAGGTTGGGAGTGAGTCGCCGGTCCAAAGGATCCAAAAGACCGGCGCTCCCCGCCCGAGGCTCCCCGTGCGCCAGGGGCCCACCCTCCGGTAGCTAGCAGGCAGGAAGCTAGCCAGCCAGAAGGCTGGCGCTCCCCACCCGCAGCTCCCTGTGCGCCGGAAGCCCTCCTTCTGGGGAACGACAAAGCCGGAAGTGAGTCGCCGGTCAGAAGACCGGCGCTCCCTGGTCTATTTTAATTCTTAGTTTAATTCCTTTAGAATCATCTAGAAGCTGTCAGATTATCTCCTGATTATCTTTTATTTTTTGAGCATTGTTGTGTAGATATTCTACAACATCAACCTTGTCATCAAGTCTTGATATTCTAGTGTTCTCTACAACTGAGATACATACCTATCCCATCTTTCTTCTTCTTCTTCTTCTTCTTATTATTATTTTTTTTTGGTTTTTTTTTTCCTCCGGTACTGGGAACCAAACTCACGACCTTCTGCATGCCAGGCAGGCGCTTTTGCCGCTGAGCTAAATCCCCAGCCCCCCATCTTTCTTATTAAAATATTTTTTTGTGCTATTGGGAACTAAATCCACACTTGAGCTAATTATTGGCTCCTTTTTATATTTTAATTTTGAGACATTTGCTAAGTTTCTCAGGCTGGGCCTGAACTTGTAATCTTTCTGCCTCAGTGTGCCAGAATCTGGGATTACAGGTATGTGCCACCATGGCCAGCTATTTTTAAATTTTTTATTGTGACAGAATATATATAATATGAAATTTATCATTTCAATCATTTTGAAGTGTGCCATTCAGTGGCATCAAGGACATTCACATGTTGTGTAGCCATCACCAATGTTCATCTCCAGAACTCTTTCATTTTTTCCAACTGGAACTCTGTCCCCATTAAACACTAACAGTCATTCCTTCCTTCCCAACCCCTAGCACCCAGGGTTTATATGATGTACCTAGAATGTGCAGAAAGACATTTTCTGTTTCCACGAACTTACCTAGTCTAGGAACTCATATAAGTAGAATTATGCAGAGTTTTTCCTTTTGTTTCTGGCCTACTTCATCTAGCATAATGCCATTGAGGTTCATTTATGCTGTAGCATGTGTCAAAAATTTAAACCCTTTTAAAGCTGAGCACTCCATTTCATATGCATACAATATATACCAAACTCTTTTTATTCATTCATCGGTGGACTCTTGTGTTGACTCCACCTCTTGGCTATTGTGGATGACACTGCTATGAATGTGGGAGTATAGATAGCTCCTTGAGATCACGCTTCTATATTTTTGGATGCATCCCAGAGCGGGATAGCTGGCTCCCTGGATGATCTTTGATTTGTTTTTAAAGAACTATCATAGGATTTGGGGTAGACTTTGAGAGAGCCATCACAAGCTACACCCAGAAATACTACAGAAGACATGTGGCTGGTAGGAGAGGAAGAAGCCAAGCTGGGGTCTGGAGGCTGAGGCTTTGATCTGCCGGTTCACTGCCAGGAGGTGTGACTTTACACAGGTTGCATTACTGCCATGAAGCCAAGTTTCCTTAACATTCCTTTATAGAACACATGTTTTTTGAACAGCTAGGATCCTCCAGACATCTCCTATGTACAGGGATAGACTGATGGTGAGACATATGTAAGGCATATTTTCACTCAAGGGTGTATGAAATGTGGACACTGATCCCCAGTAACATACGTGAAGGGCTTGTTCAGTATCAGACTCATTGTAAGCACCTAATAAATAACTCTTTCCTGTCCCTCTGACTCAGCAGTTGGGAAGCATGTTGACTAATCAAGGACACTGATGTTCACATATGAGTAACCTCCTACTGAGATAGGAATATAAACAGCTTCCTCTAATTTCTAGTTTTAAAAGCCAAAGAGAGACACTGCCAAAAAAAAAAATCCAAAGGATACTTGGAAAGAGAAAGAAAGAAAAGAAAGAAAAGAAAAGAAAAAAAGAAAAGAAAAGAAAAGAACCCACATGAAGTAGGTGACTCAGAGATGAGGAGGCAGGACCTCATGCAGGGTCCCAGTTTTGCTTTGGTGACTAAAGTTATTGACAGTTAAACCAGTTTCGTGGTGCATGCACTTGGGAGGTTGAGGTGGGAAGACTGTTGCAGATTCAACGCCACTGTGAACTACACAGCAAGAGAAAAACTGATAAATATAAATGAATGAACAAATGAACAAAATTAAGTTACTGACAGCAGTGATTAACACAAACTTCAAACAACATCTCCAAGAGGCTGGTGAAAGACATGAATATAAGTAATGGGGTGTGGACTGGGAAACTCCTCTACCAACCTGGCCCAACTGCCAACAGATGGGATCTGTGTCCTGGAGACCCATGAAAAATTCCTTCCTAGTCCTGCTGGGAACAGACCCAAACTCGAAACCATCCCTGGTCTATACCCAAATAGGGAGAACTCTGGCCCACAGACCAGCTCACTTTCCACCCTTGTGGTTTCCTGATCCTGGTTCCAATGCATGGAGAAAGAGAAGAAAGCATTTTTGAGGTGGGATCCTTTTAAGCAAAGGAAAAAAGTGTTGAAAAAGAAAACAAGGGCAGTTTCTGGGCAAGCGTCTGCTGTGCTTGGATTAGAGATGCTGTCTCCAAGGAGTCTGTGGTGGGCAGGTGCAGGGGCAGCAGGCAGAGGCAGAAGGAGGGCAGGGGGACCGTCTCTAGTGCTGTGTGGACTGCCTCTCTCCCTCATTCTTAGGAGGAGGAATTCAAAGAAACTCCAGGAGGAAGTGATCACATTTAGTGAACCAGATTCCCATCCAAAATTTAGTGCTACTTTCAGAGACACCTATAAACACTTGGACAGTATTAGATGGAATTCCTCATGCCATTTGTATCTCGCATCTTCAAGGCTTTAAAGATGCTGGGCAAAGGCGTCTAGGCCCCCAGGGGATTGTCCGGAGGAAAGTGAGAATTGGGTGGCCATTCTCAAATTGTGCTGATGAATTTTAATACCTTATACACTTAAAAGCCACACTTTTGTGAAGTCAGGAAGGACCAGTGGGTCTCCTGAAGTCCTTCAGCCTCTGAAGGCTACGTGGCTAGAAGGAGATGGGCATGGGAACATGTCCACTAACTGAGGCTTCGTTCTTTCTTGACATCGTGCTGTCTTGAGGTCTTCATGCTTCTCGCAGAGGTGCCAGTTCTGGGGAGGGAATACTTTTTTACATGTAGAATGGAAGGCTCTGGACCTGGGTGATACAAGGAAAGAGCTGCGCAATGCTCTTATTCTTGAAAGGCTTAGGTCAGAGTGGGGGAGAAGAGACACAAGTTCCGTGACACAAGTTCCAGTCACAAGAGACTCTAGCACCGCAAACATGACCTCCTGACTTCTGAGTGTTTGGGAATTGAAGTATCAGGGCCAAGGGCTGGGCTGGTGTTAAGTGATGTGTTTGAGCTTGGTGGGAAGACATCATGGTGCAGAACTCACCATGGAAGGAAGAGTGACTCTTTGCACTCTACACATGGTTCTAGTTGGTCCACCACTCTCTTGCTACATTCACAGTGCACTATACATTCCTGTTTTCATTTTGATACACTTACTGGACTTAGGACTCCTATTAAGCAGGGGTTCTATTTGTATTTGTGTATCCTGTGACATGGTCTTTGGCCCCATGGAATGAGCATCTAGTTTTTGGAGGAGAAAAGGAACTTCATGTTGACTGGAAGGTGAACGGGGTGTCTTGTCCCCAGGTGAGTGACCTGCCCTGCTTATTTAGCAAATGTGACTCCATTGGCCAATTTTGGCCAATTCTGGGTCTTACAAGAGCAAACCCTCCTGTTAGCCAGCTTTCCCATCCCTGGGACACAATAGCTGACATTCACAACTTAAAGGAAGAAAGGTCTAATTTGGCTCATGGCTTCAAGGGATTCCGTCCATGGTTAGCTGGCTCCAAAGCAAAAACATGGTGGTAGGGTGTGGCAGAGGAAAGCTACTTAGTTCATGTCTCCTGGAAGCAGAGCAGAAGAACAACATCGGAGAGGAAACGCCACAGACCAAATATGGTACTCAAGTTCACTTCCATGACTCATGCAGACATACCCAGAAGCATGCTGGGGGGCTCGCAAACCAATAAATTTGCCAAGCTTACTGATCATACCTCCGCTACCTTGTTATGAGTCCTTTAGACATGATGAGGTTCCATTTGTTAAGGAAATTGTATGAGGGAAGATAGAAAAGTAGTTTAGGGGCCCTACATGTGCTTTAGCATTGTCCTTCCTGGGTTGGCTAGGTGGCTGAACTGGGACCCAGCTGTCCAGGCCCAACCTCTCCTGCTTTGGCTGCCTCTCTCTGCTGTCTCCCCTGGCTTGATTCCTTCAGGATTAGCTCAGTGTAGCATTATCCTGAAGACTCTGTCCAAGTTGGCAAGAGTCGCATGCTGCGCTGTTCGGCTTTTAATAAAGTTTAAGATTTAAATCTTGTGCTTTTAACACCTTTTTTGCAAGCCTCAGAGGAAAACAAACATGTTGAACTTGCTTACTTATTTCCTTCAAAACATGGAAACCTTCACAGTTGGCCAGAACCTGTTCACATGTGTGTATGTATGTGCTTGTGTGTGTGCCTATGCATGTGTGTTAACACAGATTTATGGCTGTACACACACACACACACACACACACACACACACACAGAGGACAGGAGGAATCTATAGAAAGACTGGCTGCATTCCAGCCCCTGGTGAGTTCCCAGAGCATCAAATGAGCCATCAGCATAAAGATTTTCCTCCAAAGAACTGATTTTTGGGGTTGGACTGAGCCTTCTCCCTCGCTCTGGGCACTCCACTTCCTTAGAAGTAAAGAAGGTGCCTTATTGAGTGCTCGCAGGCCAGCTGAGGAAGTAAAGGTTCACATAGGATTGGAGCGTTCGAGTTGGGTGGTGGAGAAGGCAGCTGTCATTCCTCATGCCGGACCCTGAGGCTCCAGGGCAAGGCTCCCAGCTTCTTCTCTCCCAGCTGTTTGTAAGGGAGGGTGCAGTCAGCCCCACAGGGGACCTCAGGCTCCACCTCAAGCTGCTCCACCTCTAGCTGGAACCAAGGAAGCTACACCTGAGGTCCTCATGATACCAGGTAGCTGTACCCAGGTTAGTTTTGACCTGTTCTATATACAAAGGAAGTGCAGTTTGGAAAGACATCCTTGTTAATATTTCAGGGTTGAGACATTTCCTGTGACACAAAGGATGATTGGGCCAGTTGTAGGAAAGAATGTCTTGGAATAAGAAGCTAGCAGGAAGCCTATAAGTAATCAAATCAGGAAGAAAGGAAAGAGAACGCCTGCCCTCAAGGTGCTTGTGGTCAATGAGGGGACAGGAGAAGAAAAGCAGACCATGTATTTTGGGTGGAGGAATGTGGAGATCAAAGTGCCCCCTCCCTTCCGAGGTTGAATGGGCAGCTCAGAAATACTGGATCCAGGGATTGTTTGTATGCTGCAGCCTAAACTCCGTGGTGTGACATCCTAGCCAAAAAACCTGTGGGGCTCTTTTTTGTGACAGTAGCTAACAGCCGGGGTGGACAAAGCTTCCATGCCAGCACCCATCTCTGCAGGAGGATAACACGACCCCAGATAATGAGGCAGCTCAGTTGGCATCAGGGCTTTTTTGCCTCAAAGCAGAAACAATATGATTGTTGGTATACGACTGCCCTGAGGAGCAGCCTCCTGGGAAGGCAGGCCCAGAGGCCTTCCTGGGTTCTGTGGGGCAGAAAGGGGAGCCTTCAATGCAGGTAGAGTGAGGAGGGCAGCAGCTCCCTCACCTCTGTAGGAGACTTCCCACTCCAGGCCTCAGCGTAGTCTTCTGTTAACGACTTCTATATCTACAGAGGATTCAGGCGGCAGAAAATGGGCCCTAAAGTAGGGTCTGGTCAGAGCAGAATATCCTTCTATAAAGGTAATGGCCCTATTTTCAAGATTTTAGGCTTTGGGCAAAACAGTATGTGGATTTCCTCCTAGTGGTGGTGATAGTCCTGTCCTGCGTATGGTGAATGCTGCCCACAGGAGTTTTACAAAGCAAACCTTGGCTTCCCTAAGTAGATTTCAGGCAGCAAATGACTGCTGGACACCTGCTATGCACTGTGGTGGGGCCTGATGATTTCTTGTGCATAATTTCTTATTTGCATATTATATACCTGAGAAGTGGGTGTCACTATGCCCATGTTAAAAACAATAAAGGTGAAGGCTGGGTGTCTGGTGCTCACTTATAATTTTAGTATTTTAGGAGCCTGAGGCAAAGACAGTAAGTTTGAGTCTAACACGGGTAACTTAGCAATTTACAGAGACCCTGTCTCAAAATAAAATAGGACTGGGGATGTAGCTCAGCATGAAGGCCCTGTGTTTAATTCTCAGTATCCAAAAAGAAAAAAAAAGAAAAAACTGAGGAAGCTAAAAGTCAAATAAGGTGGCTTTCCAAAGGCCATACACCTGCACAGCAGCAAAGCTGGGGCGGGAGCCAAGTCTTGTCATTTCTAGCCCACATGTCTTCAAGCTAAAGGCCAAGGTTCCCACAGTCCAGGTTCTACTTTGCACTAAAATTGAAAAGCTGACTCTTTGCATATTTAATAGGATAAGTATCCTATTCCCCCTCAAAGAGCACGGAGACAGCCTAGCCTGAGAGGCACAGCCTATCCTGGACCGGGCCATGGCCAGGCGCCTGCCAATATGTGAGTCTAGGGATGACCTTCTGACAATAAGGCAGATTGGTTTCTTGAGGTTTCTTTTCCCTTAAAGAGCCAGACAGCTCCTAAAAGCTGTAGGATCATCTGACATTGACACCCAGATAAAAACCAGACAAAAATTTGGGGATGGAATAATGCACAACACCTAGAGGCACACACTTACCCTGGAGCCTGACCTGCATTTCGAAGTCACTGCCTGTATCCACAGTTTACTGTTCACCCTAAAGCTAGCTCCAGCCACTGTAGGGCCAGTAGTGGGTGCAAAATTCCTTGTTTCTGGGTTGTTTTCCCAGCATATGTATGCGATACAAAACTCACAGTAATGAACTTGGGGACCCAACTCACTAAATTATGCACAAGATTCCAAGTTTGAGTTAAGATTGCAAACAGATTCCCACCAAAGCCTCATTTCTCACAACTCATAGCCCTTGGAGCACAAGACTAATTTTGTCATCAAGGTGCATAAACGTGAGTCTGGCAGACCCATTTATTCTTTAGAATATTTATATTGATGAATTATTAATTTTATGAGTTTTATTATATTAAACAAGGAGTACTTAACAGAAAAAATATCGCAAAAATAAAATAATGAGTTTTTAATACTTAGTATATAAAAAAAAAATTTCAATATCGGCTGGTTTTTGGTGTACAAAGTCTACAGAAGAACATCAGAAATAAATTCCCATATGAACTACAATGAAAATACCAATAGAACTCTACAAAGAAAATAATCTTTACTTCAATTACCACACCTAAGGCAGCCTGCACACACGACAACAGCACATCCTACACACACATCGCTTACACTGACAGCATCTGTTTTGCTTTCTGGCCTTTTTGTAGGACGTACTTGACTTCTCAGTGGTCTTGCTGTTGTGAGGAGGTTCTTACTATATTCTACAGTGTGTAATTAACAGAAACACAAAATATCAATAAAATAAATGATTAAATTCTTTTTTAAATGGGCAAATTTTTATAGGTACTTTGCATTTAGAATAGACCTTGACATTTTCACATCGGCTGTGTATTTCCTTACAAAACCTAAAAGATAACATCAGAAATAAACTTCTATGTGAACTACAATGAAAATACCAATAAAAATATCTACCACAAAAATAAAGTTTGCTTCAACTGTCACACTCAAGGCAGTCTTCATGACAGCTGCATTGTCCATGCACACATCTTGCTTACACTGACAGCACGTGTGCTTAGCTTTCCTTTCCTATGTGGCAGTCTTGTCACCTCTCTTCCCTTCCTGTTCTGTCAGGAGCTCCATACTATATTGTACAACATGCACCAGCAGGGAAATAAGATGTCAATAAAATACAGCATCAAACATGTAATGCGTGCATAGGATGGACATCGACATTTTCACATCAGCTGTCCGCTTGCTTACCAAACCTAAAAGATAACATCAAGAATAAAGACCTCCATGAACTACAGTGTAAACACACAAAAAATTTACCACAGAAATAAACTTTGCTTCAACTGTCACATCTAAGGCAGTGTTCACACATGGCAACTGCATCTTCCATACACAAGGATAGCTTACATTGATAGCATGTTTTGTTTCCTGTATTTTCTTGTGAGGCACAGTTGATATCTTTTTTGTTTTCCTGTTCTTGTAGTAGGTCTTTGTGATGTTGTGCTTGCCTGTTTACCGGTCAGCTCACCGTGTGCTCCGTAATTTTTTTACATAGTTCCCTGGGCAGAAACAGTTTGCTTTTCTTCTATTATAAATGATCTCTTATGGGCTACAGTCCCAATCCTCTAAGAAAATTTCTCCACGATATTTTGCATTTGTTATTTTCTCTGTAAGCTATCAAAATATTTGTGCTATACATGTTCAAGATTAAGAAAAACACGACATTGGCCAATGCTGTGTGTTTCAAGTGACATCACAGTTGCCGCATAACTCATCAACATCTACTTCACATTTGGTTCTGTTGTTGATAGTTTCCATCTCAGGCTGCTGTTTTGTCCAAGTTTCCCTGTCAATATTTCCATCATGGTGAATTATTGACATCAGCAGTACCAGTCCTCTTTTCTTTACCATACACGAGGCCAGTGTTATCTTTCTGAAATCAAAGATTGTACCATATAATTTTCTGTTTTGAAGTTGCAACATTTCATTTGGAATTTCTGCTTTGTTCCTGTGCTGGTCAACTTGTGCTCTGTTAGCAAACGTAACATCAGTTGGAAACCAGTAAAACAATTCTTGAATGTCATATTCTGATTACTCTGGGAGACGGAAGCAACAGGTCTGTTCACAACATCATTCTGTTTGTTACTAAATGAATAAGGCTGAGTTCCAGAATAAATGTCTAAATTGAAAGCATACTAAGTCTTTGCATCTACAAGGGCATACATTTTTATGCCACATTTTGATCCATCACTTTTCCATAAGTCTTTTACATTCCTGTGATCACCATG